>NC_092232.1:41391470-41594298 GCF_036320965.1 Panulirus ornatus
AATATATATTATCAAACATATATTATATCAAAGAAATATAAATTGTATCAAACAAATATGAAATGTATATCAAACAAATATCAAATATATATTATATCAAACAAATATCAAATATATATCATATCAAACAAATATCAAATATATATCATATCAAATAAATATCAATTATATGATATATCAAACAAATATCAAATATGTATTATATCAAATTTATATCATATTAAACAAATATCAAGTATATATCATATCAAGCATATATTATATTAAACAAATATTGAATACATATCATATCAGACATATATCAAATATATATATCATATTAAACAAATTTCAAATATACATAATATAAAACAAATATCAAATATATATCATAAAGAATATATCATATCAAACAAATATCAAATATATATCATACCAAACATATATCAAATATATATTATATCAAACAAATATCAAATATATATCATATCATGATACATAACATGTTTGATATTATGTATTTGATATTATGTTTGATGTTATGTATTTTATCCTTGGGGATAGGGGAAAAAGAATACTTCCCACGCATTCCTCACGTGTCGTAGAAGGCGACTAAAGGAGACGGGAGCTGGGGGCTAGAAACCCTCCCCTCCTTGTATTTTAACTTCCTAAATGGAGAAACATAAGAAGGAGTCACGCGGGGAGTGCTCATCCTCCTCGAAGGCTCAGATTGGGGTGTCTAAATGTGTGTGGATGTAACCAAGATGAGAAAAAAGGAGAGATAGGTAGTATATTTGAGGAAAGGAACCTGGACGTTTTGGCTCTGATTGAAACGACGCTCAAGGGTAAAGAGGAAGAGTGGTTTGGGAATGCCTTGGGAGTAAAGTCAGGGGTTAGTGAGAATACAAGAGCATGGGAAGGAGTAGCACTACTCTTGAAACAGGAGTGGTGGGAGTATGTGATAGAGTGTAAGAAAGTAAACTCTAGATTGATATGGGTAAAACTGAAAGTGGATGGAGAGAGATGGGTGATCATTGGTGCATATGCACCTGGGCATGAGAAGAAAGATCATGAGAGGCAAGTGTTTTGGGAGCAGAGGAGTGAGTGTATTAGTAGTTTTGATGCACGAGACCGGGTTATAGTGATGGGTGGTTTGAATGCAAAGGTTAGTAATGTGGCAGTTGAGGGAATAATTGGTGTACGTACAAGGGATGTTCAGTGTTGTAAATGGAAATGGGGAAGAGCTTGTAGATTTATGTCCTGAAAAATGACTAGTGATTGGGAATACCTGGTTTAAAAAGAGACATATACATAAGTATACGTATGTTAGTGGGAAAGATGGATTACGTGTTAATTGATAGGCGCGCGAAAGAGAGACTTTAGGATGTTAATGTGTTGAGAGGTGCAACTGGAGAGATGTCTCACCATTACCTTTTAGAGTTTTCAGAAAAAAAGAGAGAATGCCAACAGAGTGGTGAGAGAGTGGTGAGAGTAAGTGAGCTTGGGAAGGAGACTTGTGGGAGGAAGTACCAGGAGAGACTGAGTACAGAATGGAAAAAGGTAAGAGCAAAGGACGTGAGGGGAGTGGGGGAGAAATGGCATGTATTTAGGGAAGCAGTGGTGACTTGCGCAAAAGATGCTTGTGGCATGAGAAGCGTGGTTGATGGGCAGATTAGAAAGGGTAGTGAGTGGTGGGATGAAGAAGTAAGAGAGAGAGAGAGAGGCATTTGGACGGTTTTTGCAGGGAAAAGATGCAAATGACTGGGAGATGTATAAAAAAAAAAAAAAAAAGAGGGAGGAGGTCAAGAGAAAGGTGCAAGAGGTGAAAAAGAGGGCAAATGAGAGTTGGAGTGAGAGAGTATCATTGAATTTTAGGGAGAATAAAAAGATGTTTTGGAAGGAGGTAAATAAAGTGCGTAAGACAAGGGAACAAATGGGAACATCACTGAAGGGGGCCAATGGGGAGGTGATAACAAGTAGTGGTGATGTGAGGAGATGGAGTGAGTATTTTGAAAGTTTCTTGAACTTGTTTGATGATTGAGTGGCAGATATAGAGTGTTTTGGTCGAGGTGGTTTGTAAAGTGAGAGGGTTAGTGAGAATTATTTGGTAAACAGAGAAGAGGTGGTAAAAGCTTTGCGGAAGATGAAAGCTGGCAAAGCAACGGGTTTGGATGGTATTGCAGTGGAATTAAATTTATAACTTTGGTAACTGTATTGTTGACTGGTTGGTAAGGTTATCTAATGTATGTATGACTCATGGTGAGGTGCCCGAGAAATGGCGGAATGCTTGCATAGTGCCATTGTACAAAGGCAAAGGGGATAAAAGTGAGTGCTCAAATTACAGAGGTATAAGTTTGTTGAGTATTCCTGGGAAATTGTATGAGAGGGTATTGATTGTGAGGGTGAAGGCATGTACAGAGCATCATATTGGGGAAGAGCAGTGTGGTTTCAGAAGTGGTAGAAGATGTGTGGATCAAGTGTTTGCTTTGAAGAATGTATCTGAGAAATACTTAGAAAAGCAAATGGATTTGTATGTAGCATTCATGGATCTGGAGAAGGCATATGATGGAGTTGATAGAGATGCTCTGTGGAAGGTATTAAGAATATATGGTGTGGGAGGCAAGTTGTTAGAAGCAGTGAAAAGTTTTCATCGAGGATGTAAGGCATGTGTACGTGTAGGAAGAGAGGAAAGTGATTGGTTCTCAGTGTATGTTAGTTTGTGGCAAGTGTGCGTGATGTCTCCATGGTTGTTTAATTTGTTTATGGATGGGATTGTTAGGGATGTGAATGCAAGAGTTTTGGAACCATGGAAGCGGAAGTGAATCATAGGGTGGGGGAGGGGGCAAAAGTTCTGGGAGCGTTGAAAAAAGTGTGGAAGTCGAGAACGTTATCTTGGAAAGCAAAAATGGGTATGTTTGAAGGAATAGTGGTTCCAACAATGTTATATGGTTGCGAGGCGTGGGCTTTAAATGGAGTTGTGCGCAGGAGGGTGGATGTGCTGGAAATGAGATGTTTGAGGACAATATGTGGTGTGAGGTGGTTTGATCGAGTAATTAATGTAAGGGTAAGAGAGATGTGTGGTAATGAAAAGTGTGGTTGAGAGAGCAGAAGACGGTGTTAAGAAATGATTTGGTCACATGGAGCGAATGAGTGAGGAAAGATTGACCAAGAGGATATAGGTGTCAGAGGTGGAGGGAACGAGGAGAAGTGGGAGACCAAATTGGAGGTGAAAAGATGGAGTGATAAAGGTTTTTAGCGATCGGGGCCTTAACATGCAGGAGGGTGAAAGGCGTGCAAGGAATAGAGTGAATTGGAACGATGTGCTATACCGGGGTCGACGTGCTGTCAATGGGTAGAACCAGGGCATGTGAAGCGTCTGGGGCCTGGATTTGGAAATGGAGCTGTGGTTTCCGTGCATTATACATGACAGCTAGAGACAGTGTGAACGAATGTGGCCTTTGTTGTCTTTTCCTAGCGCTACCTCGTGCATACGCAGGGGTAGGGGGTTGTCATTTCATGTGTGGCGGGGTGGCGACGGAAATGAATAAGTGCAGACAGTATGAATTATGTACATGTGTATATATGTATATGTTTGTGTGTGTATATATATATGTGTAAGTTGAGATGTATAGGTATGTATTTGTGCGTGTGTGGAAGTGTATGTATATACATGTGTATGTGGGTGGGTAGGGCCATTCTTTCGTATGCTTCCTTGAGCTACCTCTCTAACGTGGGAGACAGTGACAAAGTATAATAGATAAGTATAAATATAAACATCAAATATATATTATATCAAACAAATATCAAATATAGATTATATCAAACAAATATCAAATATATACTTTATCAAACAAGTTTCAAATATATATATATATATATATATATATATATATATATATATATATATATATATATATATATATATATATATATATATATATATATATATATATATCATATCAAACAAATATCAAATATATATTATATCAAACGAATATCAAATATGTATTAGGATATCTTTAAAACCACGTTTGTTCCTCAAATTTGTACCCCAATTGACTTGACTTAGTTCCTCCTACAACTTTCAAAATGGAATGAAGATTCAGTAATTCATTTATTTCATTCTTAATACACTAATAATAAGATCACATGTGAGTCTTAAGTTCAAAGTTTATAGAAAACGTATCCAACTTGATGCATTTATCCATAGTTTCTCGAACCATCAAAATTCATTCAAAATTTATACTTTTACGGTTATATTGCGTAAAGTCTTCAGAAATTATGATCCTGAATTCATAAATGATCTATTTTCTACGTTGTAGTCTCCAGTTACTGACAAAAGTCCATCAAGCTCAAGCCTAAACTGAAATATTCAGAGGCTTACGAAAGGGGGAAACATAAGACGAAGGAAAGAATTCAATAATTTAGGAAAAAATGAAAAACCTGTCTTTTGAAATGTGCAGCAGGTCATAGTTACTGGGGAAGACATGAAAGGTTGAGAGTTCCAAAGCTTCGAAGTGTACGGAAATAAGCAGGTATCAGAAAGGCCCACCCTTGAGTTGCTGATGGCCACACAATAATCATGTGACGCCGCAGCTTACCAAGTATTGCGTGGTCTACCTAGTGGTGTGGCACACAATCAGCCAGCTCTCTGTGGCAAAGGCCTCATGATACCTGTAGAAGAGGGAAAGTGAACTAACATTGCGGCGTAGGGAAAGGGGGTCAAGTTTGGGGGTTAGCTAGGGACAGTATATAAGGTGCACCGCTTTCGACTTAACTCTGTTAAGTAAGGACGTAGAACTAGAACCATCTCAGATGTGAGAGCAAAGACAAATCAATCCTTTTTAGACATCTAAACAGGACCTCCCTGTTTCTTAAAGGCACACTTAGCTATATATATATATATATATATATATATATATATATATATATATATATATATATATATATATATATATATATATATATATATATATATATATAAAGAGGGGCAAGTATGAAGTCTGTTGGGGATGAGAGAGCTTGGGAAGTGTCAGTTGTTGTTCGCTGATGATACAGCGCTGGTGGCTGATTCATGTGAGAAACTGCAGAAGCTGGTGACTGAGTTTGGTAAAGTGTGTGAAAGAAGAAAGTTAAGAGTAAATGTGAATAAGAGCAAGGTTATTAGGTACAGTAGGGTTGAGGGTCAAATCAATTGAGAGGTAAGTTTGAATGGAGAAAATTGGAGGAAGTAAAGTGTTTTAGATATCTGGGAGTGGATCTGGCAGCGGATGGAACCATGAAAGCGGAAGTGGATCATAGGGTCGGGGAGGGGGCGAAAATTCTGGGAGCCTTGAAGAATGTGTGGAAGTCGAGAACATTATCTCGGAAAGCAAAAATGGGTATGTTTGAAGGAATAGTGGTTCCAACAATGTTGTATGGTTGCGAGGCGTGGGCTATGGATAGAGTTGTGCGCAGGAGGATGGATGTGCTGGAAATGAGATGTTTGAGGACAATGTGTGGTGTGAGGTGGTTTGATCGAGTGAGTAACGTAAGGGTAAGAGAGATGTGCGGAAATAAAAAGAGCGTGGTTGAGAGAGCAGAAGAGGGTGTTTTGAAGTGGTTTGGGCACATGGAGAGGATGAGTGAGGAAAGATTGACCAAGAGGATATATGTGTCGGAGGTGGAGGGAACGAGGAGAAGTGGGAGACCAAATTGGAGGTGGAAAGATGAAGTGAAAAAGATTTTGTGTGATCGGGGCCTGAACATGCAGGAGGGTGAAAGGAGGGCAAGGAATAGAGTGAATTGGATCGATGTGGTATACCGGGGTTGACGTGCTGTCAGTGGATTGAATCAGGGCATGTGAAGCGTCTGGGGTAAACCATGGAAAGCTGTGTAGGTATGTATATTTGCGTGTGTGGACGTATGTATAAACATGTGTATGGAGGTGGGTTGGGCCATTTCTTTCGTCTGTTTCCTTGCGCTGCCTCGCAAACGCGGGAGACAGCAACAAAGCAAAAAAAAAAAAAAAATGTATACATATATATTTTTTTTTTTATACTTTGTCGCTGTCTCCCGCGTTTGCGAGGTAGCGCAAGGAAACAGACGAAAGAAATGGCCCAACCCCCCCCCATACAGATGTATATACATACGTCCACACACGCAAATATACATACCTACACAGCTTTCCATGGCTTACCCCAGACGCTTCACATGCCTTGATTCAAACCACTGACAGCACGTCAACCCCGGTATACCACATCGCTCCAATTCACTCTATTCCTTGCCCTCCTTTCACCCTCCTGCATGTTCAGGCCCCGATCACACAAAATCTTTTTCACTCCATCTTTCCACCTCCAATTTGGTCTCCCTCTTCTCCTTGTTCCCTCCACCTCCGACACATATATCCTCTTGGTCAATCTTTCCTCACTCATCCTCTCCATGTGCCCAAACCACTTCAAAACACCCTCTTCTGCTCTCTCAACCACGCTCTTTTTATTTCCGCACATCTCTCTTACCCTTACGTTACTCACTCGATCAAACCACCTCACACCACACATTGTCCTCAAACATCTCATTTCCAGCACATCCATCCTCCTACGCACAACTCTATCCATAGCCCACGCCTCGCAACCATACAACATTGTTGGAACCACTATTCCTTCAAACATACCCATTTTTGCTTTCCGAGATAATGTTCTCGACTTCCACACATTCTTCAAGGCCCCCAGAATTTTCGCCCCCTCCCCCACCCTATGATCCACTTCCGCTTCCATGGTTCCATCCGCTGCCAGATCCACTCCCAGATATCTAAAACACTTCACTTCCTCCAGTTTTTCTCCATTCAAACTCACCTCCCAATTGACTTGACCCTCAACCCTACCGTACCTAATAACCTTGCTCTTATTCACATTTACTCTTAACTTTCTTCTTCCACACACTCTACCAAACTCAGTCACCAGCTTCTGCAGTTTCTCACATGAATCAGCCACCAGCGCTGTATCATCAGCGAACAACAACTGACTCACTTCCCAAGCTCTCTCATCCCCAACAGACTTCATACTTACCCCTCTTTCCAAAACTCTTGCATTTACCTCCCTAACAACCCCATCCATAAACAAATTAAACAAGCATGGAGACATCACACACCCCTGCCGCAAACCTACATTCACTGATAACCAATCACTTTCCTCTCTTCCTACACGTACACATGCCTTACATCCTCGATAAAAACTTTTCACTGCTTCTAACAACTTGCCTCCCACACCATATATTCTTAATACCTTCCACAGAGCATCTCTATCAACTCTATCATATGCCTTCTCCAGATCCATAAATGCTACATACAAATCCATTTGCTTTTCTAAGTATTTCTCACATACATTCTTCAAAGCAAACACCTGATCCACACATCATCTACCACTTCTGAAACCACACTGCTCTTCCCCAATCTGATGCTCTGTACATGCCTTCACCCTCTCAATCAATACCCTCCCATATAATTTACCAGGAATACTCAACAAACTTATACCTCTGTAATTTGAGCACTCACTCTTATCCCCTTTGCCTTTGTACAATGGCACTATGCACGCATTCCGCCAATCCTCAGGCACCTCACCATGAGTCATACATACATTAAATAACCTTACCAACCAGTCAACAATACAGTCACCCCCTTTTTTAATAAATTCCACTGCAATACCATCCAAACCTGCTGCCTTCCCGGCTTTCATCTTCCGCAAAGCTTTCACTACCTCTTCTCTGTTTACCAAATCATTTTCCCTAACCCTCTCACTTTGCACACCACCTCGACCAAAACACCCTATATCTGCCACTCTATCATCAAACACATTCAACAAACCTTCAAAATACTTACTCCATCTCCTTCTCACATCACCACTACTTGTTATCACCTCCCCATTTGCGCCCTTCACTGAAGTTCACATTTGCTCCCTTGTCTTACGCACTTTATTTACCTCCTTCCAGAACATCTTTTTATTCTCCCTAAAATTTAATGATACTCTCTCACCCCAACTCTCATTTGCCCTTTTTTTCACCTCTTGCACCTTTCTCTTGACCTCCTGTCTCTTTCTTTTATACATCTCCCACTCAATTGCATTTTTTCCCTGCAAAAATCGTCCAAATGCCTCTCTCTTCTCTTTAACTAATACTCTTTCTTCTTCATCCCACCACTCACTACCCTTTCTAATCAACCCACCTCCAACTCTTCTCATGCCACAAGCATCTTTTGCGCAATCCATCACTGATTCCCTAAATACATATACATATATATATATATATATATATATATATATATATATATATATATATATATATATATATATATATATATATGTATATATATATGTATATATACATATATATATATATATATATATATATATATATATATATATATATATATATATATATATATATATATATATATATATATATATTTTATACTATTCCCCATTTCCCGCGATAGCGAGGTAGCGTTAAGAACAGAGGACTGGGCCTTTGAGGGAATATCCTCACCTGGCCCCCTTCTCTGTTCCTTCTTTTGGAAAATTAAAAAAAACGAGAGGGGAGGATTTACAGCCACCCGCTCCCTTCCCTTTTAGTCGCCTTCTACGACACGCAGGGAATACGTGGCAAGTATTCTTTCTCCCCTATCCCCAGGTCATTTCCCAACAGGCGCACATAGCCAGCAGATAGCCTTTTACCGAACCTAACTGGACAAAGCGGAGGTATATGAATACGAACATAGTGCATAGAAACGCAAACCTTCATAGAACATACAAACCTCCAACTGCCATGATCGAACCCGGGACCCCTGTGCAAGAGGGGGAAATGCTAACCGCTAGGCTATGGGCCTAGCTAATGGTAAATAACTATTCGAATACTATGTACTCGAATACCCTTCGTCTCACGTTGGTACCGGTTGTTGTATGTTCTATGAAGGTGTGCGCTTCTACACACTATTTCTGTATTCATATACATCAGCGTTGTAACAGTTAGGTTCGGTAATATGCTATCTGCTGCCTATGTGTGCCTGTTGGGAAATGAGCGGTGTAGACCCCGTTGCTCACCAACGTGAGACGAAGGGTATTCGAGTACATAGTATTCGAATATATATATATATATATATATATATATATATATATATATATATATATATATACTCCCCTCCATGTATTAACTTTCTAGAATGGGAAACAGAAGAAAGAGTCACGCGGGGAGTGCTCATCCTCCTCGAAGGCTCAGAGTGGGGTGCCTACATGTGTGTGGATGTAACCAAGATGTAAAAAAAGGAGAGATAGGTAGTATGTTTGAGGAAAGGAACCTGGATGTTTTGGCTCTGAGTGAAACGAAGCTCAAGGGTAAAGGGGAAGAGTGGTTTGGGAATGTCTGGGGAGTAAAGTCAGGGGTTAGTGAGAGGACAAGAGCAAGGGAAGGAGTAGCAATACTCCTGAAACAGGAGTTGTGGGAGTATGTGATAGAGTGTAAGAAAGTAAATTCTCGATTAATATGGGTAAAACTGAAAGTTGATGGAGAGAGGTGGGTGATTATTGGTGCATATGCACCTGGGCATGAGAAGAAAGATCAAGAGAGGCAAGTGTTTTGGGAGCAGCTGAATGAGTGTGTTAGTGGTTTAGATGCACGAGACCGGGTTATAGTGATGGGTGATTTGAATGCAAAGGTGAGTAATGTGGCAGTTGAGGGAATAATTGGTATACATGGGGTGTTCAGTGTTGTAAATGGAAATGGTGAAGAGCTTGTAGATTTATGTGCTGAAAAAGGACTGATGATTGGGAATACCTGGTTTAAAAAGCGAGATATACATAAGTATACTTATGTAAGTAGGAGAGATGGCCAGAGAGCGTTATTGGATTACGTGTTAATTGACAGGCGTGCGAAAGAGAGACTTTTGGATGTTAATGTGCTGAGAGGTGCAACTGGAGGGATGTCTGATCATTATCTTGTGGAGGCTAAGGTGAAGATTTGTATGGGTTTTCAGAAAAGAAGAGTGAATGTTGGGGTGAAGAGGGTGGTGAGAGTAAGTGAGCTTGAGAAGGAGACTTGTGTGAGGAAGTACCAGGAGAGACTGAGTACAGAATGGAAAAAGGTGAGAACAATGGAAGTAAGGGGAGTGGGGGAGGAATGGGATGTATTTAGGGAATCAGTGATGGATTGCGCAAAAGATGCTTGTGGAATGAGAAGAGTGGGAGGTGGGTTGATTAGAAAGGGTAGTGAGTGGTGGGATGAAGAAGTAAGAGTATTAGTGAAAGAGAAGAGAGAGGCATTTGGACAATTTTTGCTGGGAAAAAATGCAATTGAGTGGGAGATGTATAAAAGAAAGAGACAGGAGGTCAAGAGAAAGGTGCAAGAGGTGAAAAAAAAAAGGGCAAATGAGAGTTGGGGTGAGAGAGTATCATTAAATTTTAGGGAGAATAAAAAGATGTTTTGGAAGGAGGTAAATAAAGTGCGTAAGACAAGGGAGCAAATGGGAACTTCAGTGAAGGGCGCAAATGGGGAGGTGATAACAAGTAGTGGTGATGTGAGAAGGAGATGGAGTGAGTATTTTGAAGGTTTGTTGAATGTGTTTGATGATAGAGTGGCAGATATAGGGTGTTTTGGTCGAGGTGGTGTGCAAAGTGAGAGGGTTAGGGAAAATGATTTGGTAAACAGAGAAGAGGTAGTGAAAGCTTTGCGGAAGATGAAAGCCGGCAAGGCAGCAGGTTTGGATGGTATTGCAGTGGAATTTATTAAAAAAGGGGGTGACTGTATTCTTGACTGGTTGGTAAGGTTATTTAATGTATGTATGACTCATGGTGAGGTGCCTGAGGATTGGCGGAATGCGTGCATAGTGCCATTGTACAAAGGCAAAGGGGATAAGAGTGAGTGCTCAAATTACAGAGGTATAAGTTTGTTGAGTATTCCTGGTAAATTATATGGGAGGGTATTGATTGAGAGGGTGAAGGCATGTACAGAGCATCAGATTGGGGAAGAGCAGTGTGGTTTCAGAAGTGGTAGAGGATGTGTGATCAGGTGTTTGCTTTGAAGAATGTATGTGAGAAATACTTAGAAAAGCAAATGGATTTGTATGTAGCATTTATGGATCTGGAGAAGGCATATGATAGAGTTGATAGAGATGCTCTGTGGAAGGTATTAAGAATATATGGTGTGGGAGGCAAGTTGTTAGAAGCAGTGAAAAGTTTCTATCGAGGATGTAAGGCATGTGTACGTGTAGGAAGAGAGGAAAGTGATTGGTTCTCAGTGAATGTAGGTTTGCGGCAGGGGTGTGTGATGTCTCCATGGTTGTTTAATTTGTTTATGGATGGGGTTGTTAGGGAGGTGAATGCAAGAGTTTTGGAAAGAGGGGCAAGTATGAAGTCTGTTGAGATGAGAGAGCTTGGGAAGTGAGTCAGTTGTTGTTCGCTGATGATACAGCTCTGGTGGCTGATTCATGTGAGAAACTGCAGAAGCTGGTGACTGAGTTTGGTAAAGCGTGTGAAAGAAGAAAGTTAAGAGTAAATGTGAATAAGAGCAAGGTTATTAGGTACAGTAGGGTGAGGGTCAAGTCAATTGGGAGGTAAGTTTGAATGGAGAAAAACTGGAGGAAGTAAAGTGTTTTAGATATCTGGGAGTGGATCTGGCAGCGGATGGAACCATGGAAGCGGAAGTGGATCATAGGATGGGGGAGGGGGCGAAAATTCTGGGAGCCTTGAAGAATGTGTGGAAGTCGAGAACATTATCTCGGAAAGCAAAAATGGGTATGTTTGATGGAATAGTGGTTCCAACAATGTTATATGGTTGCGAGGCGTGGGCTATGGATAGAGTTGTGCGCAGGAGGATAGATGTGCTGGAAATGAGATGTTTGAGGACAATGTGTGGTGTGAGGTGGTTTGATCGAGTAAGTAACGTAAGGGTAAGAGAGATGTGTGGAAATAAAAAGAGCGTGGTTGAGACAGCAGAAGAGGGTGTTTTGAAATGGTTTGGGCACATGGAGAGAATGAGTGAGGAAAGATTGACCAAGAGGATATATGTGTCGGAGGTGGAGGGAACGAGAAGTGGGAGACCAAATTGGAGGTGGAAAGATGGAGTGAAAAAGATTTTGTGCGATCGGGGCCTGAACATGCAGGAGGGTGAAAGTAGGGCAAGGAATAGAGTGAATTGGATCGATGTGGTATACCGGGGTTGACGTGCTGTCGGTGGATTGAATCAGGGCATGTGGGGCGTCTGGGGTAAACCATGGAAAGCTGTGTAGGTATGTATATTTGCGTGTGTGGACGTATGTATATACATGTGTATGGGGGTGGGTTGGGCCATTTCTTTCGTCTGTTTCCTTGCGATACCTCGCAAACGCGGGAGATAGCGAGAAAGCAAAAAGAAAAAAAATATATATATATATATATATATATATATATATATATATATATATATATATATATATATATATATATATATATGTAGGTTTGCGGCAGTGGTGTGCGATGTCTCCATGGTTGTTTAATTTGTTTATGGATGAGGTTGTTAGGGAGGTGAATGCAAGAGTTTTGGAAAGAGGGGCAAGAATGAAGTCTGTTGTGGATGAGAGAGCTTGGGAAGTGAGTCAGTTGTTGTTCGCTGATGATACAGCGCTGGTGGCTGATTCATGTGAGAAACTGCAGAAGCTGGTGACTGAGTTTGGTAAAGTGTGTGAAAGAAGAAAGTTAAGAGTAAATGTGAATAAGGGCAAGGTTATTAGGTACAGTAGGGTTGAGGGTCAAGTCAATTGGGAGGTAAGTTTGAATGGAGAAAAACTGGAGGAAGTAAAGTGTTTTAGATATCTGGGAGTGGATCTGGCAGCGGATGGAACTATGGAAGCGGAAGTGAATCATAGGGTGGGGGAGGGGGCGAAAATCCTGGGAGCCTTGAAGAATGTGTGGAAGTCGAGAACATTATCTCGGAAAGCAAAAATGGGTATGTTTGAAGGAATAGTGGTTCCAACAATGTTGTATGGTTGCGAGGCGTAAGCTATGGATAGAGTTGTGCGCAGGAGGGTGGATGTGCTGGAAATGAGATGTTTGAGGACAATGTGTGGTGTGAGGTGGTTTGATCGAGTAAGTAATGTAAGGGTAAGAGAGATGTGTGGAAATAAAAAGAGTCGTGGTTGAGAGAGCAGAAGAGGGTGTTTTGAAGTGGTTTGGGCACATGGAGAGAATGAGTGAGGAAAGATTGACCAAGAGGATATATGTGCCGGAGGTGGAGGGAACGAGGAGAAGTGGGAGACCAAATTTGAGGTGGAAAGATGGAGTGAAAAAGATTTTGAGTGATCTGGGCCTGAACATGCAGGAGGGTGAAAGGCGGGCAAGGAATAGAGTGAATTGGATCGATGTGGTATACCGAGGTTGACGTGCTGTCACTGGATTGAATCAGGGCATGTGAAGCGTCTGGGGTAAACCATGGAAAGCTGTGTGGGGCCTGGATGTGGAAAGGGAGCTGTGGTTTCGGGCATTATTGCATGACAGCTAGAGATCTGAGTGTGAAAGAATGAGGCCTTTGTTGTCTTTTCCTAGCGCTACCCCTCACACATGAGGGGGGAGGGGGATAGTATTCCATGTGTGGCGAGGTGGCGATGGGAATGAATAAAGGCAGACAGTGTGAATTGTGTGCATGGGTATATATGTATGTGTCTGTGTGTGTATACATATGTACATTGAGATGTATAGGTATGTATATTTGCGTGTGTGGACGTGTGTGTATATACATGTGTTTGGAGGTGGGTTGGGCCATTTTCTTTCGTCTGTTTCCTTGCGCTACCTCGCAAACGCGGGAGACAGCGACAAAGCAAAATAAATAATAAATATATATATATATATATATATATATATATATATATATATATATATATATATATAGATATATATATATATATTCGTTTTTTTTTTTTTCATACTATTCGTCATTTCCCGCGTTAGTGAGGAAGCGTTAAGAACAGAGGACTTGGCCTTAGAGGGAATATCCTCACCTGGCCCCCTTCTCTGTTACATCTCGAAAAAAGAAAAAAAAAAAAAATGAGAGGGGAGAATTTCCAGCCACCCGCTCCCTCCCCTTTCAGTAGTCTTCTACGACACGCAGGAAATACGTGGGAAGTATTCTTTCTCCCCTATCCCCAGGGATATCTATATATATATATATATATATATATATATATATATATATATATATATATATATATATATATATATACGAATAAAGTGTATATGAACGCGCACCTTCATAGAACATACAAAGCTCCATCAGCCAGGATCGAACCTGGGACCCCTGTGCAAGAGGCGGGCATACTAACCGCTGGCTATGGGACTGTATAATAGGAAACAACTATTCGAAATACTGAGTACTCGAATACCCTTCGTCTCACAATGGTGAGCAACGGGGTCTATACTTGGTTGTTTCCGAACAGACGCACATAGCCAGCTAATAGCGTTTTACCGAACCTAGCTGTACAACGCGGAGGTATATGAACACGAATAGTTGTTTCCTATTATACAGTCCCATAGCCTAGCGGTTAGAATGCCTACCTCTTGCACAACGGGTCCCAGGTTCGATCCTGGCTGTTGGAGGTTTGTATGTTATATATAAAAAAAAAAATATATACATATATATATATATATATATATATATATTTTTTTTTTTTTTTTTCATACTATTCGCTATTTCCCGCGATAGCGAGGTAGCGTTAAGAACAGAGGACTGGGCCTTTGAGGGAATATCCTCACCTGGACCTCTTCTCTGTTCCTTCTTTTGGAAAATTTAAAAAAAAAAAAAAAAAAAAAAATATATATATATTTATCTATTTTGCTTTGTCGCTGTCTTCCGCGTTTGCGAGGTAGCGCAAGAAAACAGACGAAAGAAATGGCCCAACCCACCCCTATACACATGTATATACATACACGTCCACACACGCAAATATACATACCTATACATCTCAATGTACACATATATATACACACACAGACATATACATATATATATACATGTACATAATTCATACTGTCTGCCTTTATTTATTCCCATCGCCACCTCGATACACATGGAATAACATCCCCCTCCCCCCTCATGTGTGCGACGTAGCGCTAGGAAAAGACAACAAAGGCCCCATTCGTTCACACTCAGTCTCTAGCTGTCATGTAATAATGCCCGAAACCACAGCTCCCTTTCCACATCCAGGCCCCAGAGAACTTTCCATGGTTTACCCCAGACGCTTTACAAGCCCTGCTTCAATCCATTGACAGCACGTCGACCCCGGTATACCACATCGATACAATTCACTCTATTCCTTGCACGCCTTTCACCCTCCTGCATATTCAGGCCCCGATCACTCAAAATCTTTTTCACTCCATCTTTTCATCTCCAATTTGGTCTCCCACTTCTCCTCGTTCCCTCCACCTCTGACACATATATCCTCTTGGTCAATCTTTCCTCACTCATTCTCTCCATGCGGCCAAACCATTTCAAAACACCCTCTTCTGCTCTCTCAACCACACTCTTTTCATTTCCACACATCTCTCTTACCCTTACATTACTTGCTCGATCAAACCACCTCACATCACATATTGTCCTCAAACATCTCATTTCCAGCACATCTACCCTCCTGCGCACAACCCTATCCATCGCCCACGCCTCGCAACCATATATATATATATATATATATATATATATATATAAATATATATATATATATATATATATATATATATATATATATATATATATATATATATATATATATATATATACATACATACTCGTCCACACACGCAAATATACATACCTATACATCTCAAAGTATATATATATATATATATATATATATATATATATATATATATATATATGTGTGTGTGTGTGTGTGTGTGTGTGTGTGTGTGTGTGTGTGTGTGTGTGTGTGTGTGTGTGGATGTAACCAAGATGTGAAAAAAGGAGAGATAGGTAATATGTTTGAGGAAAGGAACCTGGATGTTTTGGCTCTGAGTGGATCGAAGCTCAAGGGTAAAGGGGAAGAGTGGTTTGAGAATGTCTTGGGAGTAAAGTCAGGGGTTAGTGAGAGGACAAAAGCAAGGGAAGGAGTAGCAGTACTCCTGAAACAGGAGTTATGGGAGTATGTGATAGAATGTAAGAAAGTAAATTCTCGATTAATATGGGTAAAGCTGAAAGTTGATGGAGAGAGATGGGTGATTATTGGTGCATATGCACCTGGGCATAAGAAGAAAGATCATGAGAGGCAAGTGTTTTGGGAGCAGCTGAATGAGTGTGTTAGTGGTTTTGATGCACGAGACCGGGTTATAGTGATGGGTGATTTGAATGCAAAGGTGAGTAATGTGGCAGTTGAGGGAATAATTGGTATACATGGGGTGTTCACTGTTGTAAATGGAAATGGTGAAGAGCTTGTAGATTTATGTGCTGAAAAAGGACTGGTGATTGGGAATACCTGGTTTAAAAAGCGAGATATACATAAGTATACGTATGTAAGTAGGAGGGATGGCCAGAGAGCGTTATTGGATTACGCGTTAATTGACAGGCGCGCGAAAGAGAGACTTTTGGATATTAATGTGCTGAGAGGTGCAACTGGAGGGATGTCTGATCATTATCTTGTGGAGGCTAAGGTGAAGATTTGTATGGGTTTTCAGAAAAGAAGAGTGAATGTTGGGGTGAAGAGGGTGGTGAGAGTAAGTGAGCTTGGGAAGGAGACTTGTGTGAGGAAGTACCAGGAGAGACTGAGTACAGAATGGAAAAAGGTGAGAACAATGGAAGTAAGGGGAGTGGGGGAGGAATGGGATGTATTTAGGGAATCAGTGATGGATTGCGCAAAAGATGCATGTGGCATGAGAAGAGTGGGAGGTGGGTTGATTAGAAAGGGTAGTGAGTGGTGGGATGAAGAAGTAAGACTATTACTGAAAGAGAAGAGAGAGGCATTTGGACGATTTTTGCAGGGAAAAAATGCAATTGAGTGGGAGATGTATAAAAGAAAGAGACAGGAGGTCAAGAGAAAGGTGCAAGAGGTGAAAAAGAGGGCAAATGAGAGTTGGGGTGAGAGAGTATCATTCAATTTTAGGGAGAATAAAAAGATGTTCTGGAAGGAGGTAAATAAAGTGCGTAAGACAAGGGAGCAAATGGGAACTTCAGTGAAGGGCGCAAATGGGGAGGTGATAACAAGTGGTGATGTGAGAAGGAGATGGAGTGAGTATTTTGAAGGTTTGTCGAATGTGTTTGATGATAGAGTGGCAGATATAGGATGTTTTGGTCGAGGTGGTGTGCAAAGTGAGAGGGTTAGGGAAAATGATTTGGTAAACAGAGAAGAGGTAGTAAAAGCTTTGCGGAAGATAAAAGAACATACAAAGCTCCATCAGCCAGGATCGAACCTGGGACCCCTTGTGCAAGAGGCAGGGATGCTAACCGCTAGGCTAAGGGACTGTATAATAGGAAACAACTATTCGAAATACTAAGTACTCGAATACCCTTCTATGAAGGTGCGCGTTCATATACACTTTATTCGTATTCATATAACTCCGCGTTGTACAGTCAGGTTCGGTAAAACGCTTTCAGCTGGCTATGTGCTCTGTTCGGAATCAACCGATAGACCCCGTTGCTCACCATAGTGAGACGAAGGGTATTCGAGTACTTAGTATTTCGAATAGTTGTTTCCTGTTATACAGTCCCTTAGCCTAGCGGTTAGCATGCCTGCCTCTTGCACAAGGGGTCCCAGGTTCGATCCTGGCTGATGGAGCTTTGTATGTTCTATGAAGGTGCGCGTTCATATATACTTTATTCGTATATATATATATATATATATATATATATTTCAAACTATTCGCCATTTCCCGCGTTAGCGAGGAAGCGCTAAGAACAGAGGACTGGGCCTTTGAGGGAATATCTTCACCTGGCTCCCTTCTCTGTTCCTTTTCTTTGGAAAATTGAAAAAAAAAAAACGAGAGGGGAGGATTTCCAGCCCCCGACTCCCTCCCCTTTTAGTCGCCTTCTACGACACGCAGGGAATACGTGGGAAGTATTCTTTCTCCCCTATCCCCAGGGATATATATATATATATATATATATATATATATATATATATATATATATATATATATATATATATAGGCCACATCTGCTAACATCCATTCTCTAGCTGTAATGCATCAAAACCACAGCTCCCTATTCAAATGCAAGCCCCACATTCCTTTCTATCATTCCACCACTCACCACCCATTCTGATCTGCCATCATCCACCTTTTGCATGCTACATGCATCTCTTGCATGTGCCAGCACTACTTTCCTTAATACCTCCCATTCCACACCATTCTCTTTGCTCCATTTACTCTCACCCTTTACCATTCTACACTCAATCTCTCATGGTTTTACATCACACAAGTCTCTTTTGCAAGCTCACTTGCGCATACCGCTCTCTTCACTTCGATATTTTTTCCTCTTTTCTATAAATCTCTGCAAATCCTCACCCTAAATTTCACAAGATAGTTATCAGCCATCACACCAGCTGCCCAACTCAGTGCACACATGCATTTATACACACACACACACTTTTTCATTGTGTGCCTATATTTTCTGCCTTTGTGAGGTAGCATCAAGAACAGCAGATGACTGAGCTATATATATATATATATATATATATATATATATATATATATATATATATATATATATATATATATATATATATATATTATCCCTGGGGATAGGGGAAAAAGAATACTTCCCACGTATTCCCTGCGTGTCGTAGAAGGCGACTAAAAGGGGAGGGAGCGTGGGGCTGGAAATCCTCCCCTCTCGTTTTTTTTTTTTTTTTAATTTTCCAAAAGAAGGAACAGAGGGGGCCAGGTGAGGATATTCCAAAAAAGGCCCAGTCCTCTGTTCTTAACGCTACCTCGCTAACGCGGAAATGGCAAATAGTTTAAAAGAAAAAAAAAATATATATATATATATATAAATATATATATATATATATATATATATATATATATATATATATATATATATATATATATATATATATATTAATATTTATCTATTTTGCTTTGTCGCTGTCTCCCGCGTTTGCGAGGTAGCGCAATGAAACAGACGAAAGAAATGGCCCAACCCCCCCCCATACACATGTATATACATACACGTTCACACACGCAAATATACATACCTATACATCTCAATGTACACATATATATACACACACAGACACATACATATGTACCGATGCACACAATTCACACTGTCTGCCTTTATTCATTCCCATCGCCACCTCACCACACATGGAATACCATCCCCCTCCCCCCTCATGTGTGCGAGGTAGCGCTAGGAAAAGACAACAAAGGCCCCATTCGTTCACACTCAGTCTCTAGCTGTCATGCAATAATGCCCGAAACCACAGCTCCCTTTCCACAACCAGGCCCCACACAACTTTCCATGGTTTACCCCAGACGTTTCACATGCCCTGATTCAATCCACTGACAGCACGTCAACCCCGGTATACCACATTCATCCAATTCACTCTATTCCTTGCCCGCCTTTCACCCTCCTGCATGTTCAGGCCCCGATCACTCAAAATCTTTTTCAATCCATCTTTCCACCTCAAATTTGGTCTCCCACTTCTCCTCGTTCCCTCCACCTCCGACACATATATCTTCTTGGTCAATCTTTCCTCACTCATTCTCTCAATGTGCCCAAACCATTTCAAAACACCCTCTTCTGCTCTCTCAACCACGCTCTTTTTATTTCCACACATCTCTCTTACCCTTACATTACTTACTCGATCAAACCACCTCACACTACACATTGTCCTCAAACATCTCATTTCCAGCACATTCACCCTCCTGCGCACAACTCTATCCATAGCCCACGCCTCGCAACCATACAACATTGTTGGAACCACTATTCCTTCAAACATACCCATTTTTGCTTTCAGAGATAATGTTCTCGACTTCCACACATTCTTCAAGGCTCCCAGGATTTTCGCCCCCTCCCCCACCCTATGATTCACTTCCGCTTCCATGGTTCCATCCGCTGCCAGATCCACTCCCAGATATCTAAAACACTTTACTTCCTCCAGTTTTTCTCCATTCAAACTCACCTCCCAATTGACTTGACCCTCAACCCTACTGTACCTAATACCCTTGCTCTTATTCACATTTACTCTTAACTTTCTTCTTTCACACACTTTACCAAACTCAGTCACCAGCTTCTGCAGTTTCTCACATGAATCAGCCACCAGCGCTGTATCATCAGCGAACAACAACTGACTCACTTCCCAAGCTCTCTCATCCACAACAGACTTCATACTTGCCCCTCTTTCCAAAACTCTTGCATTCGCCTCCCTAACAACCACATCCATAAACAAATTAAACAACCATGGAGACATCACACACCTGCCGCAAACCTACATTCACTGAGAACCAATCACTTTCCTCTCTTCCTACACGTACACATGCCTTACATCCTCGATAAAAACTTTTCACTGCTTCTAACAACTTGCCTCCCACACCATATATTCTTAATACCTTCCACAGAGCATCTCTATCAACTCTATCATATGCCTTCTCCAGATCCATAAATGCTACATACAAATCCATTTGCTTTTCTAAGTATTTCTCACATACATTCTTCAAAGCAAACACCTGATCCACACATCCTCTACCACTTCTGAAACCACACTGCTCTTCCCCAATCTGATGCTCTGTACATGCCTTCACCCTCTCAATCAATACCCTCCCATATGATTATATATATATATATATATATATATATATATATATATATATATATATATATATATATATATATATATATATATATATATATATATATATATATTTATTATTTATTTATTATACTTTGTCGCTGTCTCCCGCGTTTGCGAGGTAGCGCAAGGAAACAGACGAAAGAAATGGCCCAACCCCCCCCCCATACACATGTATATACATACGTCCACACACGCAAATATACATACCTACACAGCTTTCCATGGTTTACCCCAGACGCTTCACATGCCTTGATTCAATCCACTGACAGCACATCAACCCCGGTATACCACATCGCTCCAATTCACTCTATTCCTTGCCCTCCTTTCACCCTCCTGCATGTTCAGGCCCCGATCACACAAAATCTTTTTCACTCCATCTTTCCACCTCCAATTTGGTCTCCCTCTTCTCCTCGTTCCCTCCACCTCCGGCACATATATCCTCTTGGTCAATCTTTCCTCACTCATTCTCTCCACGTGCCCAAACCACTTCAAAACACCCTCTTCTGCTCTCTCAACCACGCTCTTTTTATTTCCACACATCTCTCTTACCCTTACGTTACTCACTCGATCAAACCACCTCACACCACACATTGTCCTCAAACATCTCATTTTCAGCACATCCATCCTCCTGCGCACAACTCTATCCATAGCCCACGCCTCGCAACCATACAACATTGTTGGAACCACTATTCCTTCAAACATACCCATTTTTGCTTTCCGAGATAATGTTCTCGACTTCCACACATTCTTCAAGGCTCCCAGAATTTTCGCCCCCTCCCCCACCCTATGATCCACTTCCGCTTCCATGGTTCCATCCGCTGCCAGATCCACTCCCAGATATCTAAAACACTTCACTTCCTCCAGTTTTTCTCCATTCAAACTCACCTCCCAATTGACTTGACCCTCAACCCTACTGTACCTAATAACCTTGCTCTTATTCACATTTACTCTTAACTTTCTTCTTCCACACACTTTACCAAACTCAGTCACCAGCTTCTGCAGTTTCTCACATGAATCAGCCACCAGCGCTGTATCATCAGCGAACAACAACTGACTCACTTCCCAAGCTCTCTCATCCCAACAGACTTCATACTTGCCCCTCTTTCCAAAACTCTTGCATTTACCTCCCTAACAACCCCATCCATAAACAAATTAAACAACCATGGAGACATCACACACCCCTGCCGCAAACCTACATTCACTGAGAACCAATCACTTTCCTCTCTTCCTACACGTACACATGCCTTACATCCTAGATAAAAACTTTTCACTGCTTCTAACAACTTTCCTCCCACACCATATATTCTTAATACCTTCCACAGAGCATCTCTATCAACTCTATCATATGCCTTCTCCAGATCCATAAATGCTACATACAAATCCATTTGCTTTTCTAAGTATTTCTCACATACATTCTTCAAAGCAAACACCTGATCCACACATCCTCTACCACTTCTGAAACCACACTGCTCTTCCCCAATCTGATGCTCTGTACATGCCTTCACCCTCTCAATCAATACCCTCCCATATAATTTACCAGGAATACTCAACAAACTTATACCTCTGTAATTTGAGCACTCACTCTTATCCCCTTTGCCTTTGTACAATGGCACTATGCACGCATTCCGCCAATCCTCAGGCACCTCACCATGAGTCATACATACATTAAATAACCTTACCAACCAGTCAAGAATACAGTCACCCCCTTTTTTAATAAATTCCACTGCAATACCATCCAAACCTGCTGCCTTGCCGGCTTTCATCTTCCGCAAAGCTTTCACTACCTCTTCTCTGTTTACCAAATCATTTTCCCTAACCCTCTCACTTTGCACACCACCTCGACCAAAACACCCTATATCTGCCACTCTATCATCAAACACATTCAACAAACCTTCGAAATACTCACTCCATCTCCTTCTCACATCACCACTACTTGTTATCACCTCCCCATTTGCGCCCTTCACTGAAGTTCCCATTTGCTCCCTTGTCTTACGCACTTTATTTACCTCCTTCCAGAACATCTTTTTATTCTCCCTAAAATTTAATGATACTCTCTCACCCCAACTCTCATTTGCCCTTTTTTTCACCTCTTGCACCTTTCTCTTGACCTCCTGTCTCTTTCTTTTATACATCTCCCACTCAATTGCATTTTTTCCCTGCAAAAATCGTCCAAATGCCTCTCTTTTCTCTTTCACTAATACTCTTACTTCTTCATCCCACCACTCACTACCCTTTCTAATCAACCCACCTCCCACTCTTCTCATGCCATATATATATATATATATATATATATATATATATATATATATATATATATATATATATATATATATATATATATATATATATATATATACATATATATATATATATATATATATATATGTATACATACATATATATCTATATTGTGAAACACGTTCAATAAACCTTCAAAATACTCAATCCATCTCCTCACATCACCACTACTTGTTATCACCTCCCCATTAGCCCCCTTCACTGATGTTCCCATTTGTTCCCTTGTCTTACGCACTGTTCTTGAGTGTGTTTGATGATACAGTGGTCGAGGTGGTGTGCAAAGTGAGAGGGTTAGGGAGAATGATTTGGTAAACAGAGAAGAGGTAGTTAAAGCTTTGTGGAAGATGAAAGCCGGCAAGGCAGCGGGTTTGGATGGTATTGCAGTGGAATCTATAAAAAAAAAAAAAAGTGGGGGGTGACTGCATTGTTGATTGGTTGGTAAGGTTATTTGATGTATGTATGACTCATGGTGAGGTGCCTGAGGATTGGCGGAATGCTTGCATAGTGCCATTGTACAAAGGCAAAGGGGATAAGAGTGAGTGCTCAAATTACAGAGGCATAAGTTTGTTGAGTATTCCTGGGAAATTATATGGGATAGTATTGATTGAGAGGGTGAAGGCATGTACAGAGCATCAGATTGGAGAAGAGCAGTGTGGTTTCAGAAGTGGTAGAGGATGTGTGGATCAGGTGTTTGCTTTGAAAAGTGTATGTGAGAAATACTTAGAAAAGCAAATGGATTTGTATGTAGCTTTTATGGATCTGGAGAAGGCACATGATAAAGTTGATAGAGATGCTCTGTGGAAGGTATTAAGAATATATATATGGTGTGTGAGGTAAGTTGTTAGAAGCAGTGAAAAGTTTTTATCGAGGATGTAAGGCATGTGTACGTGTAGGAAGAAAGGAAACTGATTGGTTCTCAATGAATGTTGGTTTGCGGCAGGGGTGTGTGATGTCTCCATGGTTGCTTAATTTGTTTATGGATGGGGTTTCTAGGGAGGTGAATGCAAGAGTTTTGGAAAGAGGGACAAATATGCAGTCTGTTGTGGATGAGAGAGCTTGGGAAGTGAGTCAGTTGTTGTTCGCTGACGATACAGCGCTGGTGGCTGTTTCGGGTGAGAAACTGCAAAAACTGGTGATTGAGTTTGTTAAGTGTGTGAAAGAAGAAATCTGAGAGTAAATGCGAATAAGAGCAAGGTTATTAGGTACAGTAGGGTTGAGGAACAAGTCAATTGGGAGGTGATTTTGAATGGAGAAAAATTGGAGGAAGTGAAGTGTTTTAGATATCTGGGAGTGGATTTGGCAGCGGACGGAACCATGGAAGCGTGAGTGAATCATAGGGTGGGGGAGGGGGCAAAAGTTCTGGGAGCGTTGAAAATGTGTGGAAGTCGAGAACGTTATCTTGGAAAGCAAAAATGGGTATGTTTGAAGGAATAGTGGAAAGAATAGAGTTGTGCGGAGGAGAGTGGATGTGCTGGAAATGAGATGTTTGAGGACAATATTTGGTGTGAGGTGGTTTGATCGAGTAAGTAATGAAAGGGTAAGAGAGATATGTGGTAATAAAAAGAGTGTGGTTAAGAGAGCAGAAGAGGGTGTTTTGAAATGGTTTGGTCACATGGAGAGAACAGATAGAGTTGTACGGAAAAGAGTGGATATGCTGGAAATGAGATGCTTGAGGACAATATGTGGTGTGAGGTGGTTTGATCGAGTAAGTACTGAAAGGGTAAGAGAGATGTATGGTAATAAAAGGAGTGTGGTTGAGAGAGCAGAAGAGGGTGTTTTGAAATGGTTTGGTCACATGGAGAGAATGAGTGAGGAAAGATTGACAAAGAGGATATATGTGTCAGAGATGGAGGGAACGAGGAGAAGTGGGAGACCAAATTGGAGTTGGAAAGATGGAGTGAAAAATTTTTGAGTGATCGGGGCCTGAACATGCAGGAGGGTGAAAGGCGTGCAAGGAATAGAGTGAATTGGAACGATGTGGCATACAGGGGTCGACGTGCTGTCAATGGATTGAACCGGTTCATGTGAAGCGTTTAGGGTAAACCATAAAATGTTTTGTGGGGCCTGGATGTGGAAAGTGAGCTGTGGTTTCGGTGCATTATACATGACAGCTAGAGACAGTGTGAACGAATGTGGCCTTTTTTGTCTTTTCCTAACGCCACTTCCGTCACATGCGGAGGGAAGGAGTTTTCAAATCATGTGTGGCGGGGTGGCGCTGGGAATGAATAAGGGCAGACAGTATGAATTATGTACATGTGTATATATGTATATGTCTGTGTGTGTATATATACATGTATACGTTGAGATGTATAGGTATGTATATGTGCGTGTTTGGACGTGTATGTATATACATGTGTATATGGGTGGGTTGGGCCATTCTTTCGTCTGTTCACTTGCGCTACCTCGCTAACGCGGGAGACAGCGACAAAGTATGATAAAAAAAAAATGAATTGTCATTTTTCTTGTAGGAAAGGAGCGCCATTTTACTCACGGTTTAGTCAGGTGATGTCCAGGTTGGAAGTCACAGGCATCACACCTTACTGGATCGAGGACGTGATCAGGAGCCTTGTGAGGAGAAAGAGGGAGACCAGAGCAGCTAGTACTCGTTCTAGTGTTCCTCTCTTGGTAAATTATGAGTCAGTTTTGTTCTCAATGTTGTTAATGTTTTACATACTGACCTTCTGGATCAATGTGTACGAGGAAGAAGATAATGAATGGTTATCATAATATCTGTATACTTTATTTGAATACATATAGATAAAGCAGAGTTTTTGAAATCATAGACGATCATAAACCTCCTAATTATGATTGTTTGTCATATATCTAATACTTCATGAGATCGTAGGTAAGCAGTGATGTCATCTGCAAGAAATGCATGTGGCATGTGAAAGGTGGGAGGTGGGTAGATTAGAAAGGGTAATGAGTGGTGGGATGAAGAAGGAAGATTGTTAGTGAAAGAGAAGAGAGGCCTTTGGACGATGCTTGCAAGGAAGTAGTACATATGACTGTGAGATGTACAAAAGAAAGCGGCAAGAGTTCAAGAGGAAGGTGCATTGAATGAAAAAGAGGGCAAAAGATGAGTGGGGTGAGCGGGTGTCTGTAAGCTTTATGGAAAATAAAGTGTTTTGGAAGGAGGTAAAAAAAAATGTCCGGAAAAACAAAAGAACAAATGGGAACATCGATAAGTGGGGAAAAGAGGATGTGATAACAGATGGTGATGAAATGAGGAGATGGAGTAAGTATTTTGAAGTATTGTTGGATATGTTTGATGATACAGTGGGATGTAGGGAGTTTGGGTCCGGTGGTGTGCTTATATGTTTGTTTCTTACATCGTTGGGATTGGCCTTCTTCAAGACCTTCAGAACACAACTAAAACAGGGACTTGCTAACAGTGCGACTTTCCTGTGCAGATCATTCTGCTAACAATGACTAATTCAATATGTTCACACTTCCCGTCCAGATAGTCCAACTCCCCACAATGGGCGAAGCCAGGCCTGATGTGAGAGTCATGAAAAGCAGTTTGGTGAAGAGAAAAGAGATAATGAAAGCCTTGCATAAGATGAAATGTGGCAAGACAGCTGGAGGGAATGATATTGCAGTTGAATTCATTAAGAAAGGGGGTGACTGTGCTGTTGTTCAGTTGGTAAGGATATTCACTATATGTATAGATCATAGTGAAGTGCCTGAAGATTAGCGGAATGCATGCATGGTGCCATTGTACAAAAGCAATGGAGATAAAGGTGAGTGTTCAAACTACAGAGGCATAGGTTTGCTAGTATTCCTCGGAAATTATATGGGAGGGTATTGATTGAGAGGGTGAAGGCATGTACAGAGCATCAGACTGGGGAAGAGCAGTGTGGTTTCCAAAATTGTGAAGGATGTGTGGATCAGGTGTTTGATTTAAAGAATGTGTGTAGGAAATACTTGAAATAACAGATGGATTCGTATGTGGCATTTATGGATGTCGCAAAGACACGTGATAAGGTTGATGGAGATACTTTGTGAAAGAGTTTCTAGAATATATATATATATATATATATATATATATATATATATATATATATATATATATATATATATATATATATATATATATATATATTTTTTTTTTTTTTTTTTTTGCTGTGTCGCTGTCTCCCGCGTTTGCGAGGTAGCGCAAGGAAACAGACGAAAGAAATGGCCCAACCCACCCCCATACACATGTATATACATACACGTCCACACACGCAAATATACATACCCATACATCTCAATGTACACATACATATATACACACACAGACATATACATATATACACATGTACATAATTCATACTGTCTGCCTTTATTTATTCCCATCGCCACCTTGCCACACATGGAATAACATCCCCCTCCCCCCTCATGTGTGCGACGTGGCGCTAGGAAAAGACAACAAAGGCCCCATTCGTTCACACTCAGTCTCTAGCTGTCATGAAATAATACCCGAAACCACAGCTCCCCTTCCACATCCAGGCCCCACAGAACTTTCCATGGTTTACCCCAGACGCTTCACATGCCCCGATTCAATCCAGTGACAGCACGTCGACCCCGGTATACCACATCGATCCAATTCACTCTATTCCTTGCCCGCCTTTCACCCTCCTGCATGTTCAGGCCCCGATCACTCAAAATCTTTTTCACTCCATCTTTCCACCTACAATTAGGTCTCCCACTTCTCCTCGTTCCCTCCACCTCCGACACATATATCCTCTTGGACAATCTTCATATATATATATATATATATATATATATATATATATATATATATATATATATATATATATATATATATATATATATATATATATATATATATTTATTTATTTTTTTTTATTATACTTTGTCGCTGTCTCCCGCGTTTGCGAGGTAGCGCAAGGAAACAGACAAAAGAAATGGCCCAACCCCCCCCCCCATACACATGTATATACACACGTCCACACACGCAAATATACATACCTACACAGCTTTCCATGGTTTATCCCAGACGCTTCACATGCCTTGATTCAATCCACTGACAGCACGTCAACCCCGGTATACCACATCACTCCAATTCACTCTATTCCTTGCCCTCCTTTCACCCTCCTGCATGTTCAGGCCCCGATCACACAAAATCTTTTTCAATCCATCTTTCCACCTCCAATTTGGTCTCCCTCTTCTCCTCGTTCCCTCCACCTCCGACACATATATCCTCTTGGTCAATCTTTCCTCACTCATTCTCTCCATGTGCCCAAACCACTTCAAAACACCCTCTTCTGCTCTCTCAACCACGCTCTTTTTATTTCCACACATCTCTCTTACCCTTACGTTACTCACTCGGTCAAACCACCTCACACCACACATTGTCCTTAAACATCTCATTTCCAGCACATCCATCCTCCTGCGCACAACTCTATCCATAGCCCACGCCTCGCAACCATACAACATTGTTGGAACCACTATTCTTTCAAACATACCCATTTTTGCTTTCCGAGATAATGTTCTCGACTTCCACACATTCTTCAAGGCCCCCAGAATTTTCGCCCCCTCCCCCACCCTATGATCCACTTCCGCTTCCATGGTTCCATCCGCTGCCAGATCCACTCCCAGATATCTAAAACACTTCACTTCCTCCAGTTTTTCTCCATTCAAACTCACCTCCCAATTGACTTGACCCTCAACCCTACTGTACCTAATAACCTTGCTCTTATTCACATTTACTCTTAACTTTCTTCTTCCACACACTTTACCAAACTCAGTCACCAGCTTCTGCAGTTTCTCACATGAATCAGCCACCAGCGCTGTATCATCAGCGAACAACAACTGACTCACTTCTCAAGCTCTCTCATCCCCAACAGACTTCATACTTGCCCCTCTTTCCAAAACTCTTGCATTTACCTCCCTAACAACCCCATCCATAAACAAATTAAACAACCATGGAGACATCACACACCCCTGCCGCAAACCTACATTCACTGAGAACCAATCACTTTCCTCTCTTCCTACACGTACACATGCCTTACATCCTCGATGAAAACTTTTCACTGCTTCTAACAACTTTCCTCCCACACCATATATTCTTAATACCTTCCACAGAGCATCTCTATCAACTCTATCATATGCCTTCTCCAGATCCATAAATGCTACATACAAATCCATTTGCTTTTCTAAGTATTTCTCACATACATTCTTCAAAGCAAACACCTGATTCACACATCCTCTACCACTTCTGAAACCACACTGCTCTTCCCCAATCTGATGCTCTGTACATGCCTTCACCCTCTCAATCAATACCCTCCCATATAATTTACCAGGAATACTCAACAAACTTATACCTCTGTAATTTGAGCACTCACTCTTATCCCCTTTGCCTTTGTACAATGGCACTATGCACGCATTCCGCCAATCCTCAGGCACCTCACCATGAGTCATACATACATTAAATAACCTTACCAACCAGTCAACAATACAGTCACCCCCTTTTTTGATAAATTCCACTGCAATACCATCCAAACCTGCTGCCTTGCCTGCTTTCATCTTCCGCAAAGCTTTATATATATATATATATATGTGTGTGTGTGTGTGTGTGTGTGTGTGTGTGTGTGTGTGAGAGAGAGAGAGTTTCTGTGTGTGTATATACATAATTGAGTGTTTATATACAGGACAGCAGGAGGGAGGTGGTCCTCGGGCTGGAGCATTTCCAAGGTGCCTTCTACCTCCTAGTGTTGGGTTGTGTGGCCGCGTTCTCCTCACTGCTGGGGGAAAACCTCTTCTCCTTGTCCTCGTCCAGTACCCAGTAATGTGCACAGTAACTTATCTGGCCCAGTAATGTGCACCATGAGGGTACAGCAAATCATCTGATCCAATAATGTACACCATGATGGTACAGCAAATTATCTGGTCCAGTAATGTACAACATGATAGTACAACAACTTATCTGGTCCAGTGATATGCTCCATGATGGTACAACAACTTATCTCCTCCGGTATGTGCACCACGATGGTACAACAATTTATCTGGTGCAGTAATGTGCACCATGATGGTACAGCAAATCATCTGGACCAATAATGTACACCATGATGCTACAACAACTTATCTTGTACAGTGATGTGCACTATGATGGTAAAACGACTTCTCTCTTCCAGTAAAGCGCACCATGATGGTACAATAACTTAAATGTTCCGGTAATGTACACCATGATATTACAACAACTTATCTGGTCCAGTAATGTCCACCAAGATGGTACAACGACTTATCTGGTCCAGTAATGTGCACCATGATGGTACAGCAACAAATCTGGTCCAGTAATGTGCACCATGAGGGTACAACAACTTCTCTGGTCCAGCGATGTGCTCCATGATGGTACAACAACTTACCTGGTACAATAATGTGCACCAAGATGGTACAACAATTTATCTGCTACAGTAATGTGCACCATGATGGTACAACAATTCATCTGGTCCAGGAATGTGCACCATAATAGTAAAACAATTTATCTCGTCCAGAAATGTGGAAAATGATGGCACAACAACTTATCTGGTCCAGTAATGTGCACTATGGTGGTACAACAACTTATCTGGTCCATTAATGTGCACAATGATGGTACAGAAACTTATCTTGGACAGTGTGCATCATGATGGCACAACGACTTATCTGGTTCAGTAATGTGCAGCATGATAGTACAGCAACATATCTGGTCCAATAATGTACACCATTATGGTACAACAACTTATCTAATCCAATAATGTGCACCATATGGTACAACAAGTGATCTGGTCCAGTAATGTACATGATGATACAACCTATCTGGTCCAGTAATGTCCACCATGATGGTACAAGAACTTATCTATCCAGAAATAAGCACCATGATGGTACAACAAATCATCTGGTCCAGTATTGTGCACCATGATGGTACAACAACTTATCTCCTCCAGTAGTGTGTATCATGATAGTACAATAACTTATGTGGTCCAGTGATGTGAACCAAGGTGGTAAAAGAATTATCTGGTCAAGTAATGTGCACCATGATAGTACAACATATCTGGTCCAGTAATGTACATCATGATGGTACAAGAACTTATCTGGTCCAGTAATGTGCACCATGAGGGTACAAGAGGTTATTTGTTCCAGTGATGTGCACCATGAAGGTAAAACAATTCATTTGGTCCAGTATTTTGCACCATGATAGTACAACAACTTACCTCGTCCAGTAATAAGCACCATGATGGTCCAACAACTTATCTGGTCCAGTACTGTGCACCACGCTGGTACAACAACTTATCTCGTCCAGTAATAAGCACCATGATGGTACAACATCGTATATGATCCAGTAATGTGCACCATGATGTTACAACAACTTATCTCGTCAAGTAATACACATCATGATGGTACAAGAACTTATTTGGTCGAGTAATATACACCATGATGGTATATCTGATCCAGAAATGTGCACCATGATGGTACAGCAGCTTATCTCGTCCAGAAATAACCACCATGATGGGACAACAACTTATTTGATACAGTAGTGTGTACTATGATTGTACATCAATAAATCTGGTCCAGTATTTTTCACCATGTCTCGTCCAGTAATAAGCACCATGATGGTCCAACAACTTATCTGGTCCAGTAATCTGCACCACGCTGGTACAGCAACTTATCTCATCCAGTAATAAGCACCATGATGGTACAACAATTTATATGGTCCAGTAATGTGCACCGTGATAGTACAACTTATCTCGTCCAGTAATAACCACCATGATAGTATAACAATTCATCTGGTCCAGTAATGTACACCATTATGGTACAACAACTATCTGGTCCAGTAATGTGCACCATGATGGTACAACAACGTACCTGGCCCAGAAATGTGCACCATGATGGAATAAAAACTTAATTGTTTCAGTAATGTGCACCATGATGGCACATCAGCTTATCTGGTCCAGTAATGTGGACCATGATGGTACAACAACTTACCTGGTCCTGTAATGTGCAATATGAGGGTACAACAACGTATCTAGTGCATAATGTGCACCATGATGGGACAACAGCTTATCTGGTCCCTAATGTACATGATGGCACAACTTAAATGTTCCAGTAACGTGCACCACGATGGTACAACTTATCTGGTTCAGGCATGTGCAGAACGATGGTACAACAACTTATCTGGTTCAGTCATATGCAGAACGATGTTACAACAACTTATCTGTTCCAGTAATATGCACCATGATGGTAAAACAACTTATCTACTCCAGTAATGTGCACCAAGATGGTACAACAACTCATCTGGTCCAGTAATGTGCACCATGATGGAACAACAACTTATCTGGTCCAGTAATGTGTACCATGAAGGCACAACAACTTATCCGGTCCAGTCATGTGCACCATGAGGGTACAGCAACTTATCTGGTCCAGTAATGTGTACCATGGTACATCAACTTATCTCGTTCCAGTAATGTACGCCATGGTTGTAAAACAACTTATCTGGTACAGTAGTGTGCAATATGATGGTACAACAACTCTTCTGGTCCAGTAATGTCCACCATGATGGTATAACAGCTCATCTCGTCCAGAAATGTGCACCATGATGGTAAAACAACTTTTCTGGTCCAGTAGTGTGCACCATGAAAGTACAGCAACTTATCTGGTCCAGTAATGTGCACCATGATGGTACAAGAGCTTATGTGGTCTACTAATGTGTATCATGATGGTAAAACAACTTATCTGGTTCAGTAATGGGCACCATGATACAACAACTTATCTCGTCCAGTAATGAGCACCATGATGCAAAAACAAATTATCTGCTCCAGTAATGTACACCATGAAGGTATAACAACTTATCTGATCAAGTAATGTGCACTATGATGGTACGACAACTTATCTGGTCCAGTAATGTGCACCATGATGGTTCAAAAACTTCTCTGATCCAGTAATGTGCACCATGATGGTACAACTTATCTGCACCAGTAATGCGCACCATGAGGGAACAAAAACTTATCTGGTCCAGTAATGTGCACTATAATGTTACAACAACTTATCTGGTCAAGTAATGTGCACCATGATTGTACAACTTATCTAGTCCAGTAATGCGCATCATGACGATACAGTAACAAATCTGGTCCAATAATGTACATCATGATGGTACAACTTATCTGGTATAGTAGTGTGCACCAAGATAGTACAATAATATATCTAGGCCAGTAGAGCGCAAAATGGTGGTATAAAAACAATCTAGTCCAGTAAATTGCACCATGATATTACAAAATCTTTTCTGGTCCAGTAATGTACATCATGATGGCACTGACACATCTGGTCCAGTAATGTGCACCATGATGGTACAACCACTTATCTGGTCCTGTAATGTACACCATGATGGTACAGCAAATTATCTGGCCCAGTAATATACACCTTGATAGTAAAGCAACTCATCTCTTCCCGGAATCAACACCATGATGGAACAACAATTTATCTGGTACAGCTTAGCTGGTCCAGTAATATGCATCATGATGGTACAACAACTTATCTGCTCCAGTGATGTGCGCCATGATGGTACAACAACTTATCTGTTCCAGTAATGTACACCATGATGGTACAACAACATATCTGGTCAAATAATGTGCACCATAATGGTACAACAACTTATCTGCTCTAGTAATGTGCACCATAATGGTACAACCCCTTATCTGGTCCAGTAATGTACAACATGGTGGTACAGCAAATTATCTGGGCCAGTAATGTACACCATGATGGTACAACAACTTACCTCTTCCAGGAATTTCCACTATGATGGAACAACAATTTATCTGTTCTGGTAATGTGCACCATGGTGGCACAAATTATCTGGTCCATTGATGTGCACCATGAAGGTAAAACAACTTATCTAGTCCAGTAATGTACATCATGATGGTACAACAATATATCTGCTCCAGCAATGTACACAATGAAGGTACAACAACTTATTTGGTCCAGTATTGTGCATAATAAAGGTACAACAACATCTCTGGTCAAGTAATGTGCACCATGATGGTTCAAAAACTCCTCTGGTCCAGTAATTTGCACCATGATGGTACAACTTATCTGCTCCAGTAATGTGCATCATGAGGGTACAACATCTTATCTGTTCCAGTAATGTGCACTATGATGGTACAACAACTTGTCTGGTCCAGTAATGTGCACCATGATGGTACAACAACTTATCTAGTCCAATAATGTGCACCATGATGGTACAACAGCTTATCTGGTCGAGTAATGTGCATCATAATGACACAGTAGCTTATCTGGTCCAATAATGTGCATCATGATGGTACAACAACTTATTTGGTCCAGAATTGTGCATCATGATGGTACAACAACTTATCTGGTCCAGTAATGTGCACCATGATGGTTCAAAAACTCGTCTGGTAAAGTAATGTGCACCATGATGGTACTACTTATCTGCTCCAGTAATGCGCACCGTGAGGGTACAACAGCTTATCTGGTCCAGTAATGTGCAATATGATGGTACAACAACTTATCTGGTCCAGTAATGTGCATTATAATGGTACAACAACTCATCAAGTCTAATAATGCGCACCATGATGGTACAACATCTTATCTGCTCCAGTGATGTGCACCATGATGGCACAACAACCTATTTGCTCCAGTAATGTGGATGATGATGGTACAACAACTAATCTGGTCCAGTATAACATGATGGTACAACAATGAATTTCCTCCAGTAATGTGCAACATGATGGTACAACAATTCATCTGGTTCAGTAATGTGCATCACGATGTTACAAACTTATCTGGTCCAGTAATGTGCATTATGATGGTACAACAAATTGTCTGGTCCAGTAATGTGCACCATAATGGTACAACAACTTATCTGCTCTAGTAATGTGCACAGTAATGGTACAAAAAATAACTAGTTCAGTAATTTACCCCATGATGGTACAACAAAGTATCTAGTCCAATAATGTGTTCTATGTTGGAATAACAACTTATCTGATATAGTAATGTGCACTATGATGGTACAATAGCTTATATGGTCCTCTAGTGTGCACCATGATGGTACAACAACTTATCTTTTCCAGAAATGTGTACTATGATGCAACTTATATCGTCCAGTAATGTGCATCATGATGCAAACACAACTCATCTGGTCCAATAATGTGCACCATGATGGTACACCTTTTCTTGCATAGTGATGTGAACCATGATGGTACAACTGTTTATCTCGTACAGTAATTTCTACCGTGATAGTACATCAGTACATCAACTTATATGATCTAGTAATGTGCACCACGATGGTACAACTTATCTTGTCGTACAATGTGCAACACTATTGTACAACAACTTTTCTGGGCCACTAATGTGCACCATGATGGTACAACACTTATCTGGTCCAGAAAAATTCGCACCAAGATGGTACAACGTATCTGGTCCAGAATGTGCACCATGATGTTAAAGCATTATATCAGCTCCAGTGATGTTCACCATTATGGTATAGCAACTTATGTGGTGCAGTAATTTGCACCGTGGTGGTAAGACAACGTATCTCGTTCAGTAATGTGCAACATGATGGTACAACAACTTATCTGGTCTAGTAATGTGAATCATGATGAGACAGACACTTATCTCATCTAGTAAAGTGCACCATGATGGCACAACAATTATCTGGTCCAGTAATGTACAGTATGATGGTACAATAACTTCTGTGGTCCAGTAAACTGCACCTCCATGGTATAACAACTTATCCTAGTCCAATAATGTGCACCATGATAGTACAACTACTTATTCGGTCCAGTGCTGTGCACCAGGATGGTACAACAACTTATATGGTCCAATAATGTGCACCATGATAGTACAACTAATTATCTCGTCCAGTAATGTGCACCACGATCGTACAACTTATCTGGTCCAGTAATATGCACCACGATGGTCTAAAAACCTATCTGGTCTAGTAATTTGCACCATGATGGTACAACATTTTATCTACTCCATTAACGTGCACCATGATGGTACAACAACTTATCTGGTCCAGTAATGTGCACCATGGTAGTACGGCAATTCATCTGGTCCAGTAATGTGCAAAATGATGGTACAACAACTTATCTGGTCCAGTAATGTGCACCATGATGGCGCATCAACTTATCTGATCTAGTAAAGTGCATCATAATGTTACAAAAACAATCTGGTCCAGTTATATACACCATGATAGTACAACAACGCATCTGGACCGGTAATATGCACCATGATGGGACAGACACTTATCTGGTCCAGTAATGTGCACGATGATGGTACAACAACTTATCTGGTCCAGTAATGTACACCAGGATAGTACAACAATTTATATAGTCCAATAATGTGCACCATGATGGTACGCCAACTTATGTGGTCCAGTAATGTGAACCATTAGGGCACAGAAACTTATCTGGACAAGTAATGTACACAATGATAGTACAACAACTTATCTGGTCCAATAATGTGCACCATGATGGAACAACAAATTATCCTGTCCAGTAATATGCATCACGATAGTAAAACAACTTATATGGTCCAGTAATGTGCACCACGATGGTCCAACAACCTATCTGGTCTAGTAATTTGCACCATGATGGTACAACAACTTATCTCCTCAAGTAATGTGAACCATGATGGTACAACAACTCATCTGGTCCAGTAATGTGCAGGATGATGGTACAACAACTAATCTGGTCCAGTAATGTACATGATGGTACAACAATTTGTTTCCTTCAGTAATGTGCATCATGATAGTGCAACAATTTATGTGGTTCAGTAATGTGCATCATGATGGTGAAACAACTTATCGGGTCCAGTAATGTGCACCCTGAAGGTACAACATCTTACCTCCTCCAGTAATGTGCATCATGATAGCACAACAAGTTATCTAGTCCAGTAATGTGCAGGATGATGGTACATCAACTAATCTGGTCCAATAATGTACAGCATGATGGCACAACAATTATCTGGTCAAGTAATGTGCACCATGATGGTACAACAATTTATCTGGTTCAGTAATGTGCATCATGATGGTACAACTTAATGGGTCCAGTAATGTGCATCATATTGGTAATAAAACTTATCTGGTCCAGTAATGTGCACCATCATGGTACAACAGCTTATCTGGTCCAGTAATGTGCACCATCATGGGACGACAACTTATCTGGTCCAGTAATGTGCACCACGATGGTGCAACAACTTATCTGGTCCAGTGATGTGGACCACGATAGCTCAACAACCTATCTGCTCCAGTAATGTCGATGATGATGGTACAACAACTACCCTGATCCAGTATAACATGATGGTAAAACAATGAATTTCCTCCAGTAATGTGCAACATGATGGTACAACAATTTATCTGGTTCAGTAATGTGCATCACGATGTTACAACAACTTATCTGGTCCAGTAATGTGCATTATGATGGTACAACAAATTGTCTGGTCCAGTAATGTGCACCATAATGGTACAACAACTTATCTGCTCTAGTAATGTGCACAATAATGGTACAAAAAATAACTAGTTAAGTAATTTACACCATGATGGTACAACAAAGTATCTAGTCCAATAATGTGCTCTATGTTGGTACAACAACTTATCTGATATAGTAATGTGCACCATGATGGTACAATAGCTTATATGGTCCTGTAGTGTGCACCATGATGGTACAACAACTTATCTTTTCCAGAAATGTGCACTATGATACAGCAACTTATATCGTCTACTAATGTGCACCATGATGCAAACACAACTCATCTAGTCAAGTAATGTGCACCATGATGGTACAACTTTTCTTGCATAGTGATGTGTACCATGATGGTACAACTGCTTATCTCGTACAGTAATTTCTACAGTGATAGTACATCAACTTATATGATCTAGTAATGTGCACCACGATGGCACAACTTATCTTGTCGAACAATGTGCAACACTATTGTACAACAACTTTTCTGGTCCACTAATGTGCACCATGATGGTACAACAACTTATCTGGTCCAGGAATGCTCACCAAGATGGTACAACGTATCTGGTTCAGAATGTGCACCATGATGGTAAAGCATTTTATCTGCTCCACTGATGTTCACCATGATGGTATAACAACTTATGTTGTGCAGTAATTTGCACCGTGGTGGTAAGACAACCTATCTCGTCCAGTAATGTGCAACATGATGGTACAGCAACTTATCTAGTCTAGTAATGTGAATCAAGACTGACACTTCTCTCATCCAGTAATGTGCACCATGATGGCACAACAATTATCTGGTTCAGTAATGTGCACTATGATGGTACAAAATTTGAGTGGTCCAGTAAACTGCACCTCCATGGTACAACAACTTATCCTGGTCCAATAATGTGCACCATGATAGTACAACTACTTACTCGGTCCAGTAATGTGCACCAGAATGGTACAACAACTTATCTGGTCCAGTAATGTGCACCAGGGTGGTACAACAACGTATCTGGTCCAGTAACGTGCACCATGATGGTACAACAACTTACTTAGTAAAGTAATGTGCACTATGATGGTACAAATTATCTGGTCCGTTAATGTGCACCATGACGGTATAAAAACTTATCTGGTCCAGTAATGTACACAATGATGGTACAACTTATCTGGTTCAGTAACGTGCAAAATGATGGTACAACGACTTAATTGGTCCAGTAATGTACAACATGATGGAACAACAATTTATCTCGTCCAGTAATGTGCACCACGATAGTAAAACAACTTATCTGGTCCAGTAATGTGCACCATCATGGTACGACAACTTCTCTGGTTCAGTAATATGCACCACAATGGTAAAACTTATCTGGTCCAGTAATGTGTACCATGATGGCACAACAGCCATTTTGCTCCAGTAATGTGGATGATGATGGTACAACAACCAATTTGGTCCAGTAATGTGTAACATGATGATACAGCAATCTATTTCCTCCAATAATGTGTAACATGATGGTAAAACAATCTATCTGGTTCAGTAATGTGCAACATGATGGTAAAAAATTGATCTGGTTCAGTAATATGCATTACGATGGTACAAAGACATATCTGCTCCATATGGCACAAAAAAATCATCTGGTCCAGTAATGTGCGCTATGATGGCACAACAACTTAACTGCTCCAGTAATGCGCACCATGATGGTACAAAAGCTTACCTGTTTAAGTAACGGATACCATGATGGCACAACAAAGTATCTAGTCCAGTAATGTGAACTATGTTGGTAGAGAAACTTATCTAGTCCAGTAATGAGCACCATGATGGTACAATAACTTATATGGTCCAGTGGTGTGCACCATGATGGTACAACAACTTATCTGGTCCAGAAATGTGCACTATGATACAACAACTTATATCGTCCAACAATGTGCACCATGATGCAAACACAACTATTCAGTTCCAGTAATGTGCACCATAATGGTACAACAAATTTTCTCGTATGGTGATGTGCATCATGATGGTAAAACAGCTTATCTCGTCCAGTAATATGCACCATGATGGTACAACAACTTATCTAATCCAGTATTGTGCACCACGATGGTACAACAACTTGTCGAATAATGTGCAACACTATCGTACAACAGCTTTTCTGGTCCAGTAATGTGCACCATGATGGTACAACTTATCTGGTACAGTAATACACACCAAGATGGTACAACAACTTATTTGGTATAGTAATGTGCACCATGATGGTACAATATCTTATCTGCTCCAGTGATGTTCACCATGATGGTACAACAGCTTATCTGGTCCAGTAATGTGCACCATGGTGGTAAGACAACATATCTCGTCCAGTAATGTGCAAAATGATGGTACAGCAACTTATCTGATCCAGTAATATGAGTCATAATGGTACACACACTTATCTAATCCAATAATGTGCACCATGATGGTACAACAATCATCTGGTCCAGTAATGTGCACCATGATGGTACAACAACTTATGTGGTGCAGTAAAGTGCACCTCCATGATATAACAACTTATCCTGGTCCAATAATGTGCACCATAATAGTACAACAACTTGTCCAGTCCAATAATGTACACCAGGATGGTACAATAACTTATCTGCTCCAGTAATGTGCACCAGGGTGGTACACCAACTTATGTGGTCCACTAACGTGCACCATGATGGTACAACAACTTATTTAGTCTAGTAATGTGCGCTATGATGGTACAAATTATCTGGTCCGTTAATGTGCACCATGATGGTATAACACCTTATCTGGTCCAGGATTATACACAATTATGACACAAATACTTATCTATTCCAAAAATTTAGAACACAGTAATAACGCATCTTAATTGGTCCAGTAATGTACACCATGATGGTAAAACATTTTATCTAGTCCAATGGTTTGGACCATGAAGGTACAACAACTTATATGGTCCAGTAATGTGCACCATGGTGGTACAAAGTATCTAGTACAATAATGCGCACCATGATGGTATAACTACTTGTCTGCTTCAGTAATGCGCACCATAATGGTACAACAACTTATTTGGACCAGTAGTGTGCACGATGATGGTACAACAACTTATCTGGTCCAGTAATGTACACCAGGATAGTGCAACAATTTATTTCGTCCAATAATGTGCACCATGATGGCACGCCAACTTATGTGGTCCAGTAATTTGCACCATTAGGGCACAAAAACTTATCTCGACAAGTAATGTACACTATGATAATACAAAAACTTATCTGCTCCAGCACAAGAATGGAACAACAACTTATCTGGTCCAATAATGTGCAGCTTGATGGTACACTAACTTATCTGGTCCAGTAATGTGCACCATGATGGTATAACAACTTATCTGGTCCAGTAATGCGCACCATGATGGTACAACTTATCTGGTTTAGTAATGTGTAAAATGATGGTACAACAACTTATCTGGTCCAGTAATGTGCATCATGATGGTACAACAACTTATCTGGTCCAGTAATGTGCATCATGGTGGTACAAAAACAATGTGGTCCAATCATATACACCATGATGGTACAACAATGTATCTAGACCGGTAATATGCACCATGATGGTACAGACACTTATCTGGTCCAGTTATGTGCACCATGACTGTACAACAACTTGTCTGATCCAGTAATGTGCACCATGATGGTACAACAACTTATCTGGTCCAATGATGTGCACCATGATGGAACAACAAATTATCTTGTCCAGTAGTGTGCACCACGAAAGTAAAACAATTTATCTAGTCCAGTAATATGCACCATGATGGTACAACACTTTATCTGGTCCAGTAATGTACATGATGGTACAATACTATGTTTCCTCCAGTAATGTGCACCATGATGGTACAACAATTTATCTGGTTCAGTAATATGTATCATGATGGTACAACTTATTTGGTCCAATAATGTGCACCATGATGAAACAACAAATTATCCTGTCCAGTAGTGTGCATCACGACAGTAAAACAACTTATCTGGTTCAGTAATGTGCACCACGATGGTCCAACAACCTATCTGGCCAAGTGATTTGCACCATGATGGTACTACAGCTTATCTCGTTCAGTAATGTGAGCCATGATGGTACAACAACTTATCTGGTCCAGTAATGTGCAGGATGGTGGTACAACAACTAATCTGGTCCAGTAATGTACATGATGATACAACAATTTGTTTCCTTCAGTAATGTGCACCATGGTGGTACAATTTATCTGGTTCAGTAATGTGCATCATGATGATAAAACAACTTATCGGGTCCAGTAATGTGCACCATGATGGTACAACCACTTTTCTCATCCAGTAGTGTGCACCATGGTAGTACAAGATCTTATCTAGTCCAGTAATGTTCACCATGATGGTACAACAATTAATCTGGTCCAGTAATGTACAACATGATGGTACAATAATGTTTCCTCCAGTAATGTGCACCATGATGGTACAGCAATTTATCTGGTTCAGTTATGTGCATCATGATGGTACAACAACTTATTGTGTCCAGTAATACTCACCATTATGGTACTACAACTTATCTGATCCAGTAATGTGCACCATTATGGTACCACAATTTATCTGGTCCAGTAATGTGCACCATCATGATATAACAACTTATCTGGTCCCGCAATGTGAACCATCATGGTACGACAACTTATCTGGTCCAGTGATGTGCACCAAGATGGTACAACAACTTATCTGTTCCAGTAATGTGCACCATGATGGCACAACAACCTATTCGCTCCAGTGATGTGGATGATGATGGTACAACTAGTCTGGTCCAGTATAACATGATGGTACAACAATGAATTTCCTACAGTAATGTACAACATGATGGTACAACAATTTATATGTTTCAGTAATGTGCATCACGATGTTACAACTTATCTGGTCCAATAATGTGCATTATGATGCTACAACAAATTGTCTGGTCCAGTAATGTGCACCATGATGGTACAACAACTTATCTGCTCCTGTAATGCGCACAATAATGGTACAAAAATTATCTAGTAAAGTAATTTATACCATGATGGTACAACAAAATATCTAGTCCAATGATGTGCTCTATGTTGGTACAACAGCTTATCTGATCTAGTAATGTGCATCATGATGGTACAATAACTTATATGGTCCAGTAGTGTGCACCATGATGGTACAAAAACCTATCTGGTCCAAAAATGTGCACCATGATACAACAACTTATCTCGTCCAATAATGTGTACCATGATGCGAACACAATTCATCTTTTCCAGTAATGTGCACCATGATGGTACAACAACTTATCTGGTCAAGTAATGTGCACCATGATGGTACAACAACTTATCTCGTTCAGTAATGTGCATCATGATGGTAAAACAACGTATCTCCTCCAGTAAAGAGCAACATGATGGTACACCAGCTTATCTCGTCCAGTAATGTGCAACATGATGGTAACAACTTATCTGGTACAGTAATTTGCACCATGATGGTACAACAACTTATCTCGTCCAATAATGTGCAACATGATGGTACAACATCTTTTCTCGTATAGTGATGTGCACCATGATGGTACAATAGCTTGTCTCGTAAAGTAATGTGCACCATAATGGTGCGACATCTTATCTGATCCAGTAATGTGCACCACGATGGTACAACAACTTATCTTGACCAATAATGTGCAAGACGATGGTACTACAAATTTTCTGGTCCAGTAATCTGCACCGTAATGGTGCAACAACTTATCTGGTACAACAATTTATATGCTCCAGTAATGTACATCATGATGGTACAACAGCTTATCTATTCCAATAGTGTGCACCATGATGGTATAACAACTTATCTGGCCAGTTATGCGCTCCATGATGGTACAATTCATCTATTCCATTAATATGTAGCATGATGACACAAGTACGTATCTGCTCCAGTAATGCGCACCATAATGGTACAACAAATTATCTGGTCTAGTATTGTGCACGAAGATGGTACAACAATTTCTCTGGTCCAGTAATGTGCACCATGATAGTACAACTTATCTGGTCCAGTAATGTACACCATGATAGCACAACAACTTATTTGCTCAAATATTGTGCAGCATGATGGTACACAAACTTATCTGGTCCAATAATGTGCACCTAGAGGGTACAGGATCTTCTTTGGACCAGTAATGTGCACCATTATAATAAAACAACTTATCTGCTCCAGCAATGTGCACAAGTATGGAACAACAACTTATCTGCTCCAGTAATATGCACCATGATGGTGCAATAACTTATCTGGTGCAGTAATGTGCACCATGATGGTACAACAACTAATCTGGTCCAGTGATGAGCACCATGATGGTAGAACAACAGATTTGGTCCAGTAATGTGCACCATAATGGTAAAACATTTTATCTTCTCCAGCAATGTGCACCATGATGCTACAACAAACTATCTGGTCCAGTAATGTGCACCTTGGTGGCACGACAACTTATCTGGTCCAGTGATGTACACCATGATAGTACAACAGCTTATCTGGTCCAGTAATGTGCACCATGATGGTACAAAGACTTGTCTGGTCCAGCAACGTACACAATGATGGTATAAAAACTTGTCTAGTCCAAAACTTTGCACCATAATGGTACAACAACTTATCTGGTCCAGTAAAGTACACCATGATGGTACAACAACTTATCTAGTCCATTAATGTGCACCTTGTTAGTACAACTTATGTGGTCAAGTGAGATGCACCATGATGGTACAATTTTTCTAGTCCAATATTGTGCACCATGATGGTACAACTACTTATCTGCTCCAGTATGCGCACCGTAATGGTACAACAACTTATTTGGTCCAGTAATGTGCACCATGATGGTACAACAACTTATCTGGTCCAGTAAAGTACAGCATAATAGTACAACTTATATGGTCCAATAATGTGCAGCATGAAGGTACACCAACTTATCTGGACCAGTAATGTGCACCATGATAGTACAACAAGTCATCTGCTCCAACAATGTGCACTAGAATGGAACAACAGCTTATCTGGTCCAGTAATATGCACCATGATGGTACAACAACTTATCTGGTCCAGTAATGTGCATCATAATGGTACAACAACTTATCCCCACCAGCAATGTGCACAAAGTTGGAACAACAACTTATCTGGTCCAGTAATATGCATCATGATGGTACAACAACTTACTTGGTCCAGTAATGTGCACCATAATGATACAGCAACTTATCTGGTCCAGTAATGTACAGCATGATAGTAAAACAACTTATTTGATCCGATAATGTGCAGCATGATGGTACATCAACTTATCTGGCCCAGTAATGTGCACCTAGAGGGTACAGGATCTTATGTGCGCCATGATAGTAAAACAACTTATCTGCTCTAGCAATGTGCACGAGGATGGAACAACATCTTATCTGCTCTAGAAATATGCACAATGATGGCACAACAACTCATCTGGTCCAGTAATGTGAACCATGATGGTACAGCAACTTATCTGGTCCAGTAATGTACAGCATGATAGTAAAACAACTTATTTGATCCGATAATGTGCAGCATGATGGTACATCAACTTATCTGGTCCAGTAATGTGCACCTAAAGGGTACAGGATCTTATGTGCGCCATGATAGTAAAACAACTTATCTGCTCTAGCAATGTGCACGAGGATGGAACAACAACTTATCTGCTCCAGAAATATGCACAATGATGGTACAACAACTCATCTGGTCCAGTAATGTGAACCATGATGGTACAACAACTAATCTGGTCCAGTAATGAGCACCACGATGGTTGAACAACTTATTTGGTCCAGTAATGTGCACCAAGATGGTAAAACATTTTATCTGCTCCAGTAATGTGCACCATGATGCTATAACACCTTGGTGGTACGAGAACTTATCTCGTCCAGTAATATTTGATATAATGGGATAACAACTTATCTGGTCCGGTAATTTGAATCAAGATGGTACATACACTTAACTGGTCCTGTAATGTGCACCATGATGGTAGAACAACTTATCTGATCCAGTAACGTGCACCATAACGGTATAACAACTTATTTGGTCCATTAATGTACACCATGATGGTATAACAACATATCAGGTCCAGCAATGTGCGCCATGATGGTACAACCTATCTACTCCAGTAATGTGCACAATGACGGTATAGCAACATATTTGGTCCATTGATGTACACCATGATGGTATAACAGTTTATCTGGTCCAGTAATATGCGCCATGATGGTACAACGTATCTTCCATTAATGTGCAGCATCAAGGTACTACAATTTATCTGGACCAGTAATGTACACCATGATGGTACAACAACTTCTCTGGTCTAGTAAATTGCACCATGATGGTACAAAAACTTATTTGGTCCAGTAATATGCACCAATATGGTACAACAACTTATCTGGTCCAGTAATATGGACCATGATGGTACAACAACTTATTTGGTCCAGCAATGTGCATCATGATAGTACAACAACTTATTTGGTCCGGTAATGTGCACCATGATGGTACAACAACTTATCTGGTCCAGTAATGTGCACCATGATAGTACAACAACTTATTTGGTCCAGTAATGTGCACCATGATGGTACAACAACTTATTTGGTCCAGCAATGTGCATCATGATAGTACAACAACTTATTTGGTCCAGTAATGTGCACCATGATGGTACAACAACTTATCTGGTCCAGTAATGTGCTCCATGATGGTACAAAAATATATCTGGTCCAGAAATGTGCACCATGATGGTAAAACAATTCATTTGCTTCAGTAATGTCCACCATAATGGTACAACAACTTACCTTTTCCAGTAATGTGCAAAATGATGGTACAACAACTTATGTGTCTCAGTTATGTGCACCATGATGGTACAACATCATACCTGGTCCAGTGATGTGCACCATAATGGTACAACTTTCCTGGTCCAGTGCTTCGCACCATGATGGCACAACTTTTTGGTTCAGTAATGTGCACCTTGATGGTACAACAACTTATCTGGTCCAAGGATTTGCATCATGATGGTACAACCTATTTCGTCCAGTAATGTTCACCATGATGATACAACGACATATCTGGTCCAATAATGTGCACTATGACGGTACAACAACTTATCTGGTCCAGTAATGTGCACCATGTTGCTCAGTAATGTGCATGATGATGGTATAACATCTTATTTTACAGTCAGTGCACCATGATGGTACAACAAATCATTTGGTCAGGTAATGTGCACCATGATGGTACCACAACGTATCTGGTCCAGTAATGAAAACCATGGTTGTACAATAACTTCTCTGGTCCAGTACCATCATGATGGTACAACTTATATGTGCCAGTAATGTGCATCATAATGGTACAACAACCTATTAGGGCCAGTATTGCGCACCATTATTGTACAACAACTTATCTGGTCCAGTAATGTCCATCATGACGATACAACAAATTACCTGATTCAGTAATGTATTCCATGATGGTACAACAAATTCTCTGGTCCAGTATGTGCACCATGGTGGTACAACAATTTACCTAGTCCAGTAATGTGCACCATGTGGTTCAGTAATGTGTATAATGATGGTATAACAATTTATGTTACAGTAATGTACACCATGATGGTACAACAACTTCTCTTCTCCACTAATGTGCAGCATGGTAGTACAACTTATCTGGTCCGGTAATGTACACCACGATGGTACAACAATCTTATGTGACCCAGTAATGTGCACCATGACGGTACAACAAATTACCTGATACAGTAATGTAATCCATGATAGTACAACTTATCTTGTCCAGTAATGTACACCATGACGGTACAACTTATCTGATCCAGTAATGTACTCCGTGATGGTACAACAACTTATTTGGTCCAACATTGTGCACCATGATGGTAAAACAACTTATGTTCCAAGTAATATGCACCATAATGGTGCAACAACTTATTTGGTCCAGTAATGTACACCATGATGGTACAATAACTAATCTAATCCACTAATGTAAATCATGATATTCCAACAACTTATCTGGTCCGGTAATGTGCGCAATGATGGTACAACAACTTATCTAGTCCAGTAAAGTACACCATGATGGTACAACAGCTTATCTGGTACAGTAATGTGCACTATGATGGTACAACAACTTATCTGATCCAGTCATGTGCACTATGACGATATAACAACTTATTTGGTCCATTAATGTGCACCATGATGGTATAACAACATATCTGGTCCAATAATGCGCGCCATGATGGTACAATTTATCTGCTCCAGTAATGTGCATCATGACGGTATAACAATATATTTGGGCCATTAACGTACACCATGATGGCATAACGCCATATCTGGTCAAGTAATGTATGCCATGATGGTAGAACGTATCTTCCAGTAATGTGCACCATGATGGTACTACAGTTCATCTAGTCCGGTAATGTGCATCATGAAGGTACAACAACTTATCTGGTACAGTAATGTGCACCATGATGGTAAAACGACTTTTTGGGCCAGTTAAGCGCATCATGATGGTACAACAACTTATCAGGGCCAGTAATGTGCACCATGATGGTACAACAACTTATTTGGTCCAGTAAGGTGCACCATTATGGTACAACAGTTTATCTAGTCCAGTAATATGCACCAGGATGGTACAACAACTTATGTACATCATGATTGTGCAACAACTTATTTGGTCCAGTAATGTGCACCATGATGGTACAACAAATTACCTGGTCCAGTAATGTGCACCATGATGGTACAACATATTTGATCCAGGAATGTGCACCATGATGGTGCAACAATTTATCTGGTTCAGTAATGTGCACCATGAATGCACAACAGCGCACCTGCTCCAGTAATGTGCAAAATGATGGTACAACAACTTATCTGTCTCAGTTATGTGGACCATTATGGTACAACATCATATCTGGTCCAGTAATGTGCAACATAATGGTACAACTTACCTGGTCCAGTATTGTGCACCATGATGGTACAACAACTTATCTGGTCCAGTAATGTGTACCATGATTGTACAACAATCTATCTGGTCCAATATTGTGCACCATGATGGTACAACAATTTTCTGGCCCAGTAATTTGCACAATGAAGGTAAAACAATATATCTGGTCCAGTAATGTGCACCATGATGGTACAACAACATATCTAGTCCAGTAATGTACACCATGATGTAACATCTTACCAGGTCCAGTAATGTGCAACATGATGGTACAACAATTTATCTCGTTCAGCTAAGTGCATCATGATGGTACAACAACTCATGTCTTCATGTAATGTGCACTATGATGGTTCAACTTATCTCGTCCAGTAAAGTGCATCATGATGTTACAACAACCTATCTGGTCAAGTAATACGCATGATGGTAAAACAACTTATATGGTCCAATAATGTGCACTGTGATGGCACAACACCTTATCTCGTCCATTAATGTACACCATGGTTGCAAATAACTTATCTGATCCAGTAATGTGTATCATGATGGTACAACAACTTATCTGGTCCAGTAAGTAGCACCATAATGGCACAACAACTTATCTGGTCCAGTAATGTGCACCATGATGGTACAACAATTTACCTGGTCCAGCAATGTGCTCTAAAATGGTAAAACAACTTATCTGTCTCAGTTATGTGCACCATGATGGTACAACATATCTGGTCCAGTAATGTGCACCATAATGGTACAACTTACCTGGTCCAGTGCTGTGCATCATGATGGTACAAAAAGTTATCTAATCCAGTAATGTGCATCATGATGGTACAACAACTTTCTGGCCCAGTAATTTCCACAATGATGGTACAACAATTTATCTGGTACTGTAATCTGCACCATGATGGTACAACAACTTATCTGGTCCAGTAATTTGCACCATGATGATACAAAAATTTATTTCGTCCGGTAATTTTCGCCATGATAATACAACTTATCTGGTCCAGTAATGTGCACAATGACGGTACAACAAATTATCTGGTCCAGTAATGTGCACCATATGGTTCAGTAATGTGTATAATGATGGTATAACAACTTATGTTACAGTCATGGGCACCATGATGGTACAACAATTCATTCGGTCCAGTAATGTGCGCCATAATGGTATCACAACGTATCTGGTCCAGTAATGAGCACCATGGTGGTACGTACAATAACTTCTCTGGTCCAGTAATGTGCACCATGATGTTACAACAGCCTATCTGCTCCAATAATGTGCACCGTGATGGTACAGCAACTTATCTGATCCAGTAATGTGCACCATGACGGTGCAACAAATTACCTAATCCAGTAATGTACTCCATGATGGTACAACAACTTCTCTGGTCCAGTAATGTGCACCATGGTGGTATAACAATTCATCTAGTCTAGTAATGTGCACCATGTGTTTCTGTAGTGTGTATAATGATGGTATAACAACTTGTTACAGTAATGTGCACCATGATGTTACAACAATTCATTAGGTCCAGTAATGTGCACCGTGATGGTACAACAATTTCTATGGTCCAGTAATGTGCACCATGGTGGTGCAACAACTTATCTGGTACAGTGATGTGCACTGTGATGGTACAACAACTTATATGATCCAGTAATGTGCACCACAATGGTACAAAAAAATTACCTGATCTAGTAATGTCATCCATGATGGTAGAACAACTTATCTGGTCCAGTAACGTCCACCATGACGGTACAGCAACTTACCTAATCCAGTAATGTGCCCTATGATGGTACAACAACTTATCTAGTCCAGCATTGTGCATCAAGATGGCAAAACAACTTATCTGCTCCAGGAATGTGCACCAGGATGGTACAACAACCTATTTGGTCCAGTAATGTAAACCATGATGGTACAATAACTTATCTGGTCCGGTAATGCGCACAATGATGGTACAACAACATATCTAGTCCAGTAATGTGCACCATGACGGTACAACAACTTATCTGATACAGTAATGTACACCATGATGGTACAACAACTTATCTGGTCCAGTAATGTGCACCATGATGGCACAACAACTTATGTGATCCAATAATGTGCACCATGAAGGTATAACAACTTATATGATCCATTATTGTACACTATGATGGTATAACAACTCATCTGGTCCAGTAATGTGCACCATGATGATACTACAATTTATTTGGTCCAGTAATGTGCACTATAATGGTATAACAACTTATCTGGTCTAGTAACGTGCGCCGTGATGGTAAAACGTATCTTCCAGTAATGTGAACCATGATGGTACTACAATTCATTTGGTCCAGCAATGTGCACCATGATGGTAAACAACTTATTTCATTAAAGTAATGTCCGCCATGATGGTACAACAACTTATATGGTCCAGTAATGGGCACCATGATAGTACAACTTCTGTGGTCCAGTAATGTGCACCATGACAGTACAACAACTTATCTGGTCCAGTAATGTACACCATAATGGTACAATAACTTATCTGGTCCGGTAATGTGCACAATGATGGTACAACTTATCCAGTAATGGGAACCATGATGGTACAACATCTAGTTCTGGTTCAGTAGTGTACGCCATGATAGTACAACTTATCTAGTTCAGTAATGTGCACCATGACGGTACAACAACTTATCTGGTCCACTAATGTGCACCAAATGGTTCAGTATTATGTATAATGATGGTATAGCATCTTATGTTACAGCCATGTGTACCATTATGGTACAACAGTTCATTTGGTCCAGTAATATGCACCATGATGTGACCACAACGTATCTGGTCCAGTAATGAGCACCATGGTTGTACAATAACTTCTCTGGTCCAGTAATGTGCATCATGATGGTACAACAATTTATTTGTGCCAGGAATGTGCACCATGATGGCACAACAACTTATTTGGGACAGTAATGTGCACCACTATGGTATAACAACTTATCTGATCCAGGAATGTGCACCATGGTGGTACAACAACTTATCTGGTCCAGTAATGTACACCATGATGGTACAATAACTTATCTGGTCCGGTAATGTGCACAATGTTGGTACAACAACTCCAGTAATGGGCACCATGACGGTACATCTTATCTGGTTGTATACCATGATGGTACAACTTATCTAGTTCAGTAATGTGCACTATGACGGTACAACAACTTATCTGATACAGTAATGTACACCATGATGGTACAACAACTTATCTGATCCAGTAATGTGCACCATGTTGGCACAACGTATCTGATCCAGTAATGTGCACCATGACGGTAAACAACTTATTTGGTCCATTAATCTACACCATGATGATATAACAACTTATCTGGCCCAGTAATGTGTGCCATGATGGTACAACTTATCTGCTCCAGTAATGTGCACTATGACGGAATAACTACGTATTTTGTCCATTAATGTACACCAGGATGGTATAACAACTTATCTGGTCCAGTACTGTGCGCCCTGATGGTACAACGTATCTTCCAGTAATGTGCACCATGGTGGTACTACAACTTATATGGTTCAGTAAGTTGCACCATGATGGTAAAAGAACTTATTTCGTTAAAGTAATGTTCGCTATGATGGTGCAACAACTTATATGGTCCAGTAATGTGCAGTATGACAGTATAACTTATCTGGCCCAGTAATGTGCACCATATGGTTCAGTATTATGTATAATGATGATATAACATCTTGTGTTACAGTCATGTGTACCATTATGGTACAACAATTCATTTGGTCCAGTAATATGCACCATGATGTGACCACAACGTATCTGGTCCAGTAATAAGTACCATGGTTGTACAATAACTTCTCTGGTCCAGTAATGTGCATCATGATGGTACAACAATTTACCTGTGCCAGTAATGTGCACCATGATGGTACATCAACTTATCTGGGACAGTAATGTGCACCACTATGGTATAACAACTTATCTGATCCAGTAATGTGCACCATGACGGTACAACAAATTACCTGATCCAATAGTGTTCTCCATGATGATACAACAACTTCCCTGGTCAAGTAATGTGCACCATGGTGGTACAGCAACTTATCTGGTCCAGTAATGTACTCCATATGGTTCAGTAATGTATATGATGATGGTATAAAACTTATGTTACAGTAATGTGCACCATGATGGTACAACAATTCATTTGGTCCAGTAATGAGCACCATGATGGTACAACAGTTTCTCTGGTCCAGTAATGTGCACCATAGTGGTACAACAACCTATCTGGTCCAATAATGTGCACCGTGATGGTACAACAACTTAACTGATCCAGTAATGTGCACCATGATGGAACAACAAATTACCTGATCCGGTAATGTACTCCATGATGGTGCAACGTCTCTGGTCTAGTAATGTGTAGCAATTTATGTAGACCAGGATTGTGCACCATGTGGTTCAGTAATGTGTATAATGATGGTATAACAACTTATGTTAGAGTAATATGCACCATGATGGTACAACAATTAATTTGGTCCAGTAATGGGCACCATGATAGTACAACTTCTGTGGTCCAGTAATGTGCACCATGACAGTACAACAACTTATCTGGTCCAGTAATGTACACCATGATGGTACAATAACTTATCTGGTCCGGTAATGTGCACAATGATGGTACAACTTATCCAGTAATGGGAACCATGATGGTACAACATCTGGTTCTGGTTCAGTAGTGTACGCCATGATAGTACAACTTATCTAGTTCAGTAATGTGCACCATGACGGTACAACAACTTATCTGATCCAGTAATGTACACCATGATGGCACAACAACTTATTTGATCCAGTAATGTGCACCATGACGGTATAACAACTTATTTGGTCCATTAATCTACACCATGATGGTATAACAACTTATCTGACCCAGTAATGTGCGCCACGATGGTACAACTTATCTGCTCCAGTAATGTGCACTATGACGGAATAACTACGTATTTTGTCCATTAATGTACACCAGGATGGTATAACAACTTACCTGGTCCAGTAATGTGCGCCCTGATGGTACAACGATTCTTCCAGTAAAGTGCACCATGATGGTACTACAATTTATCTGGTCCAGTAATGTGCACCATGATGGTACTACAATTTTCTGGTCCAGTAATGTGCACCATAATGGTACAACAGTTTACCTGGTTCAGTAATTTGCACCATTATGGTACAAATTATTTCGTCCAGTAATGTTCGCCATGATGGTACAACAACTTATCTTGTCCATTAATGTGCACTTTGACAGTACAACTTATCTGGTCCAGTAATGTGCACCATATTGTTCAGTAATGTGTATAATGATGGTACAACAACTTATGTTACAGTCATGTGCACCATTTGGTCTAGTGATGTGCACTATGATGGTACCACAACGTATCTGGTCTAGTATTGAGCAACATAGTTTTACAATAACGTATCTGGTCCAGTAATGTGCATCATGATGGTACAACAACTTATCTGTGCCAATAATGTGCACAATGATGGCACAATGACTTATTTGGGCCAGTAATGTGCACCATTATGGTACAACAACTTATCTGATCCAGTAATGTGCACCACGACGGTACAGTAAATCACCTGGTTCAATAATGTTCTCCATGGTGGTACGACAACTTCCCTGGTTCAGTAATGTGCATCATATCGTTCAGTAGCGTGTATGATGATGGTATAGTAACTTATGATACAGTAATGTGCACCATGATGGTACAACAATTCAATTGGTCCAGTAATGTGCATCATGATGGTACAACAGCTTCTCTGGTCCAGTAATGCGCACAATAATGGTACAACAACGTCTCTGGTCCAATAATGTGCACCGTGATGGTACAACTTATCTGATCCAATAATGTGCACCATGATGGTACAACATATTACCTGATCTAGTAATGTACTCTATGATGGTACAACAACTTCTCTGATCCAGAAATGTGCAACATGGTGGTACAATAATTTATCTAGTCCAGGAATGTGCACTATGTGGTTCAGTGATGTGTATAATGATGGTATAACAACTTATGTTACAGTAATGTGCACCATGATGGTACAACAATTCATTTGGTCCAGTAATGTGCACCATGATGGTAAAACAACTTCTCTGGTCCAGTAATGTGTACCATGGAGGTACAACAACCTATCTGGTCCAATAATGAGCACCGTGATGGTACAACACCTTATCTGATCCATTACTGACGGTACAACAAATTACCTGATCCAGTAATGTACTCCATGATGGTACAACAACTTATATGGTCCAGTAATGTGAACCATGTTGGTACAACAACTTATCTAGTACGGTAATGTCCAGCAACTTATCTGGTTATGTACATTTGATGGTACAACAATTTATCAGGTCCAGTAATGTGCACCATGATGGTACAACAACTTACCTGATCCAGTAATGAGCACCATGACGGTATAAAAACTTATTTGGTCCATTAATGTACACCATGATGCTGTAACAACTTATCTTGTCCAGTAATGTGCACCATGATGGTACAACACCTTATCTGGTTCAGCAATGTAAACTATGATGGCACAACAGCTTATCTTGTCCAGTAATGTGCACTATGACGGTACAACAACTTATCTGATCCAGTAATGTTCACTATGATGGTACAACAACTTATCTGGTCCAGTAATGTACACAATAATGGTAAACCAACTTTTCTGGTCCAGTAATGTGCACCATGATGGTACAACGTATCTTTCAGTAATGTGCACCATGATGGTACTAAATTCTATCTGGCCCAGTAAGGTGCACCATGATGATACAACAACTTTTCTGGTCCAGTAATGTGCACCATGATGGTACAACGACTTTTCTGCTCCAGTAATAATGGTACAACAACTTATATGGGCCAGTAATGTGCACTATAATGGTACAACAACTTATTTAGTCCAGTAATGTGCCCCAGTATAGTACAACAACTTATATGGTCCAGTAATATGCACAATTATTGTACAACTACTTATGTGGCCAAGTAATGTGCCCCATGATGGTACAACAATTTATCAGATCCAGTAATGTGCACCATCATGGTACAACAACTTATCTGGTCCACGAATGCACCATGATGGTAAAATTTATCTGGTCCAGTAATGTACACCATGATGGTACAACAACTCATCTGGTCCAGGAATGTGCACCATGATGGTACAACAGCTTATCTGGTCCAGTAATGTGCACCATGATGGTACAACAATTTATCTAGTCCAGTAATGTGCACCATGATGGTCGTCTTTTGATGATTATCACTTCCTTGCTTCATCGTTCGTAACATAACAAAATTTATCTTTTCCAACAAATTATCTTGACACATTTTCTATATCCAAATATATAAAACTTAATGAGTAAATGATGATAAAGATATTTAGATAGTCAACATTCTTCTACCCTAACTATTCTCCTCATGACAGTCATGACTTATGATGGTCATGAGTCTTGTTACAGAACCAGGGACGTGTCTACCAAGTGTAATGGTCAGATGTAAGTCTACCCGGCCACAAAAGCCTTGCATGCTTGCATGTGACGATGATGATGATGGTATTCAGTCACACTGAACCTGTCCGGAAAATCACAGATGTTGTTTTCTTGGTGTTCTGTACACTTATTTTTATGGTCGACTGTAAAACATTGTCTATAAACTTTTCTTCATAAGAAATACTACAAATGACCTACAACAAAGACTTCTTTATGTTTCAACAAGACATAGATACTAATGATTTGAATTATTCATCTTAAAACGTCTTAATTCAAGGATAAAACTTCTGAGTCAAGCATATGGAAATATTTAGAGCACAAGAGATGTGTAAATGTCTTCACTAAGGTTGTAGGCGCAGCATAACACATTATATGATTATGTTTATATGTAAATTAGATTGTCAAAATAAAGGAATTGCTAAAACTTTATTAAAAAAAAAAAAAGAGCTTAGCACACTAGTCTATTTCTCTCCTTTCATTGAATCTCTTATGTTCATAATTAATTTGAAAATCAAATTGTAAAGACGACAAGTCCTTAGCGTTACCCACAGACCACACTCAGAACAATGTGATCAAGGAAAAACAGATAAAAAATTTAAGCATACAACAATTATTACCAATAAACACAATGGTAAGGGAAAATCTAAATCATATAATGATATCAATAATTATACAAATCAAACACCGTGTCCATTGCATTACATACATTATATCTCTGTAATCAAACTTAATGATAATCTGATGTATCATATGGGCAACAAATCTTATCATATAATGATAAACTGATATTTCATATGGACTACTAACCTTGCTATCTTGTGATGATAAATTGATGTACCATATGGACTACGGTCCTTGCTATCTTGTCATACACTGATGTATCATATGAACTACTAATCTTGCTATCTTGTGACAAACTTATGTATCGTATGGACTAACCTAGCTATCTTGTGATAAACTTATGTATCATATGAACTGCTAACCAAGCTATCTTGTAATAAGCTGATGCTATCTTGTAATGATAAACTGAACGTATCATATGGACCACTAACCTTGTTATCTTGTGATAAACTGGTGTAACATATGGACTACTAACCTTGCCATCATGTGATAAACTGATGTATCATATTTACTACAAAACTTGCTATATTGTCATATGAAGTACTAACCTTGCTATCTTGTGATTATAAACAAATGCATCATAAGGAATACTAACCTTGTTATCTTGTGATAAACTGATGTAACATATGGACTACTTGTAAGACTCACGCACACTACCATTAATTTTTCATTAGCTATTTGTCATTATCATTTTACTGTGAGTTACATAGAGTTAGATGCATGTTGCCACGGGCTCACTGTTCCCACGGGCTACTGTTAATCAGGATGTTTGAACACGTAAGAGCTGATCAGTTATTTGAACACGTTGTTGAAAGGGTGTTGACGGACTCCCCTGTCAGTGTGACCCAAGGGACACACTGGCCAGCTTCGTCACACTGTTCACTAGAGTATGTCGTAGACTTTAGCCAAGAGTACTAAAGATGTACATACACGTTCTTTGTACTAAATCTACAAAGGCCGCCCGATCTTCATTAAGTACCATCCACGAAGAAGACCTGATTTTCTCCCTATCAACTCAACCTCAGGACTATCTTGTGGTAAACTGATATGAATTCCTAACCTTGCTTTCTTGTGACAAACTTGCTATCTTTTAATAAATATATATGAAATGCATGAAATGAGCTATTAACCTTGCCAAACTGTGATAATAAACTAATGTATCATATGTTTCCTTGTGTTGATAAACTGATGTATCATATGAACTAAACCTTGCTATGTTGTGATGATACTAACCTTGCTGTCTTGTGGTAACCTTAATATCTTGTGATGAACATATTATCCTTGCAATCTTGTGATGAACTTATGTTGCAATCTTGTCATAAACTGATCTACCATATGAACTACTAACCATCATACCTTATGATAAACTGATGTACCGTATAGACAAAGAACCTTGTTATCAAGTGGTAGCCTTGCTATCTTTGCTAAACTGATGTATCATATGAATTACTAACCTTTGCATCTTGTGAAAAGGTTAGTTTATTTTTTGATAAACTAATGTATCATATGAACTACTAATCTTGCTATCTTGTGATTAACTCATGCATCACATGAAATACTAATCTTACTATCTTGTGACAAACACATGTACCATATGATTATTAAATCTGATAATATCAGATTATTATCTTATAATGTGATAATAATCTGATAGTAAGTTAATGTATCATATTAACTCCTAACCTTGTTCCCTTGTGATGATAAACTAAAGGACACTAAATTTGCAGTCTTTTGATGAACTACTAACCTTGCTATCTTGTGATAATAAACTGATGTATAATATGCAATACTAGCCTCGCTATCTTGTGAATCATATGAACTACTAAACTTCTTATCGTATCACGACTAACCTTGCAATCTTGTGGTAGACTGATTTATCATAAGAACTACTAACCTTGCTATCTTGTAACCTTGTCATCTTGTGATGATAAACTTAGGAACAATATAATCTACTACCCGAGCTATCTTGAAATAAACTGGTGTATCATATGAACTACTAACCTTGATGTCTTGTGACAAACTACCCTTGCTGTCTTGTAAAAATAGACTAATGTATCATTTTAACTCCTAACCTTGTTCCCTTATGATGATAGACACTAAACTTCCTATCATGTTCCCTTTTGATGACAGACACTAAACTTCCTATCTTCTGATGAACTGATGCATCATATAGACCTTGCAATCTTGTGATAAACTGATCTACCATATGAACTACTAACCATCATACCTTATGATAAACTGATATACCGTATAGACAAAGAACCTTGTTATCTTTTGCTAAACTGATGAATTACTAACCTTTGCATCTTGTGAAGAACTGATGTATCATATGGACCTTGCTATCTTTTGATAAACTAATACATCACATGAAATACTAACCTTGCTATCTTGTGACAAACACATGTATCATATGAACTACTAACCTTGGGATAATAATCTGATGTATGATAATAAACTAATGTATCATATTAACTCCTAACCTTGTTTCCTTGTGATCACATGGACACTAAATTTCCTGTCTTTTGATGAACTGATGAACTACTAAACTATCCTTGCTGTCTTGTGATGAACTGATGAATCATATGAACTACTAAACTTCTTAACGTATCATGACCTGATGAACGACTAACCTTGCAATCTTGTGATGAACTGATGTATCATATGGATTACTAACCCTGTTATCTTGTGATGGACTTAGGAACAATACAAGAAACTACCCTAGCTATCTTTCTGTCTTGTGAAAATTATCTGATATATGAAATGAACTATTAACCTTGCCATCTTGTAAAAATAAACTATCATATGGCCCCAAAACTTCCTATCGTCAGATATAGACTACTAAACTATCCTTGCTATCTTGTGATGATAAACTTATGCTATCTTGTTAAACTACAAACTGTAAACTACAAACCTTACTATCTTTTGATGATCTTATGATAAACTGATGTATCATGTGAGTTACATTCCTTGCAATCTTGTGCTGTCTTTGCTATCTTATAATAAACCGTGCTATCTTGTGATAAACTGATTTATCATATGAAATACAAATCTTGCTATCTTGTGATGATACACCGATGCATCATATGCTATCTTTAATTAGATTTGCTGTGTATTATATGTTTTATATGAATTACTAACCTAACTATTTTCTGATGATCTGATGATCTATTAAATCATCAGATGATCTATTAACCTTGTTATCTCATGATAAACTGAAGCATCTTATAAAGTACTAAACTTGCTATCTTGTATTAAATGTACTAAAAACCTTGCTGTCTTGTGATATGGACCACTAACCTTGCTATCTTGTGATAAACTGATGTATCATATGTCCTAAAAACCTTGCTATCTTGTGATAAACTGATATATGCTATGAACTATTAACCTTCTTATCCTTGTGATGATAAACAAACTGTGATAAATTGACGTATCATATGAACTACTAGCCTTGCTATCTTGTGATGATAAACTGATGTATCATATGAACTACTAAACTTGCTATCTTGGGATGAACAGCTTGAAATAAACTTTGCTATCATATGAACTACTAAATTTGCTATCTTTTATTAAACTTGCCATGTATTATATGTTTTATATGAATTACTAACCTAACTATTTTCTAATGATCTATTAACCTTGCATCATATGAACTACTAAACTTGCTATCTTGGGATGAACAGCTTGAAATAAACTTTGCTATCATATGAACTACTAAATTTGCTATCTTTTATTAAACTTGCCATGTATTATATGTTTTATATGAATTACTAACCTAACTATTTTCTAATGATCTATTAACCTTGCATCATATGAACTAAGTACCTATTAACTATTAGCCTTGTTTATGAATAAAACGATGTATCATAAGAACTACTGACCATGCTAGCAAATCTTGTGATATACAGATTTATCATATAAACTACTAACCTTGTTATCTTGCAATGATAAGCTGATGTATCATATGAAATAAACCTTGCTATCTTGTGAAGATAAACATATGTATCATATGAACACCTAACCTTGCTGTCTCGTGATGATAAACTGATGTATCATATGAACTGCTAACCTTGCTACCTTGTGATGATAAACTGATATATCATATGAACTCCTAACCTAGATTTCTTGTGACAAATTCAAGTATCATATGGACTACTAACCTTGCTATCTTATGAAAAACTAATAAATCAATTGGACATATGAACTACTTGTGATAAACTGTTATAAACTGATGTATCATATGTAGTAAAACGATGCACTCTTGTAATAAATTGCTGTGTTATATGAACTATTAACCATACTATCATATGGTAAACTGACGTACCTCGCTATCTTGTGACGATAAACTGATATATCACATGAGCTACTAACCTTGCTATCTTCTGCTAAACTGTTGTATCGTATGAACTACTAACCTTGTGATAATAAACTGATGTATCTTGTGGTGATAAAGCGATGTATCACATGATCATTATCATTGCAACCTTGTGATGAACTTTTTTTTCTTTTTTTTTTTTTTTTTTGCTTTGTCGCTGTCTCCCGCGTTTGTGAGGTAGCGCAAGGAAACAGACGAAAGAAATGGCCCAACCCACCCCCATACACATGTATATACATACGTCCACACACGCAAATATACATACCTACACAACTTTCCATGGTTTACCCCAGACGCTTCACATGCCTTCATTCAATCCACTGACAGCACGTCAACCCCAGTATACCACATCGCTCCAATTCACTCTATTCCTTACCCTCCTTTCACCCTCCTGCATGTTCAGGCCCTGATCACACAAAATCTTTTTCACTCCGTCTTTCCACCTCCAATTTGGTCTCCCTCTTCTCCTCGTTCCCTCCACCTCCGACACATATATTCTCTTGGTCAATCTTTCCTCACTCATTCTCTCCATGTGCCCGAACCATTTCAAAACACCCTCTTCTGCTCTCTCAACCACGCTCTTTTTATTTCCACACATCTCTCTTACCCTTACGTTACTTACTCGATCAAACCACCTCACACCACACATTGTCCTCAAACATCTCATTTCCAGCACATCCATCCTCCTGCGCACAACTCTGTCCATAGCCCACGCCTCGCAACCATACAACATTGTTGGAACCACTATTCCTTCAAACATACCCATTTTTGCTTTCCGAGATAATGTTCTCGACTTCCACACATTCTTCAAAGCTCCCAGAATTTTCGCCCCCTCGCCCACCCTATGATCCACTTCCGCTTCCATGGTTCCATCCGCTGCCAGATCCACTCCCAGATATCTAAAACACTTCACTTCCTCCAGTTTTTCTCCATTCAAACTCACCTCCCAATTGACTTGACCCTCAACCCTACTGTACCTAATAACCTTGCTCTTATTCACATTTACTCTTAACTTTCTTCTTTCACACACTTTACCAAACTCAGTCACCAGCTTCTGCAGTTTCTCACATGAATCAGCCACCAGCGCTGTATCATCAGCGAACAACAACTGACTCACTTCCCAAGCTCTCTCATCCCCAACAGACTTCATACTTGCCCCTCTTTCCAAAACTCTTGCATTCACCTCCCTAACAACCCCATCCATAAACAAATTAAACATCCATGGAGACATCACACACCCCTGCCGCAAACCTACATTCACTGAGAACCAATTACTTTCCTCTCTTCGTACACGTACACATGCCTTACATCCTCGGTAAAAACTTTTCACTGCTTCTAACAACTTTCCTCCCACACCATATATTCTTAATACCTTCCACAGAGCATCTCTATCAACTCTATCATATGCCTTCTCCAGATCCATAAATGCTACATACAAATCCATTTGCTTTTCTAAGTATTTCTCACATACATTCTTCAAAGCAAACACCTGATCCACACATCCTCTACCACTTCTGAAACCACACTGCTCTTCCCCAATCTGATGCTCTGTACATGCCTTCACCCTCTCAATCAATATCCTCCCATATAATTTACCAGGACTACTCAACAAACTATACCTCTGTAATTTGAGCACTCACTCTTATCCCCTTTGCCTTTGTACGATGGCACTATGCACGCATTCCGCCAATCCTCAGGCACCTCACCATGAGTCATACATACATTAAACAACCTTACCAACCAGTCAACAATACAGTCACCCCCTTTTTTAATAAATTCCACTGCAATACCATCCAAACCTGCTGCCTTGCCGGCTTTCATCTTCCGCAAAGCTTTTACTACCTCTTCTTTGTTTACCAAATCATTTTCCCTAACCCTCTCACTTTGCACACCACCTCGACCAAAACACCCTATATCTGCCACTCTATCATCAAACACATTCAACAAACCTTCAAAATACTCACTCCATCTCCTTCTCACATCACCACTACTTGTTATCACCTCCCCATTTGCGCCCTTCACTGAAGTTCCCATTTGCTCCCTTGTCTTACGCACTTTATTTACCTCCTTCCAGAACATCTTTTTATTCTCCCTAAAATTTAATGATACTCTCTCACCCCAACTCTCATTTGCCCTTTTTTTCACCTCTTGCACCTTTCTCTTGACCTCCTGTCTCTTTCTTTTATACATCTCCCACTCAGTTGCATTTTTTCCCTGCAAGAATAGTCCAAATGCCTCTCTCTTCTCTTTCACTAATACTCTTACTTCTTCATCCCACCACTCACTACCCTTTCTAATCAACCCACCTCCCACTCTTCTCATGCCACAAGCATCTTTTGCGCAATCCATCACTGATTCCCTAAATACATCCCATTCCTCCCCCACTCCCCTTACTTCCATTGTTCTCACCTTTTTCCATTCTGTACTCAGTCTCTCCTGGTACTTCCTCACACAAGTCTCCTTCCCAAGCTCACTTACTCTCACCACCCTCTTCACCCCAACATTCACTCTTCTTTTCTGAAAACCCATACAAATCTTCACCTTAGCCTCCACAAGATAATGATCAGACATCCCTCCAGTTGCACCTCTCAGCACATTAACATCCAAAAGTCTCTCTTTCGTGCGCCTGTCAATTAACACGTAATCCAATAACGCTCTCTGGCCATCTCTCCTACTTACATAAGTATACTTATGTATATCTCGCTTTTTAAACCAGGTATTCCCAATCATCAGTCCTTTTTCAGCACATAAATCTACAAGCTCTTCACCATTTCCATTTACAACACTGAACACCCCATGTATACCAATTATTCCCTCAACTGCCACATTACTTACCTTTGCATTCAAATCACCCATCACTATACCCGGTCTCGTGCATCAAAACCACTAACACACTCATTCAGCTGCTCCCAAAACACTTGCCTCTCATGATGAACTTATGTAGCATAAACACTACTAACCTTGCTATCTTTTGCTAAACTGATGGATCATATGAACTACTGACCTTGCAATCTTGTGATGAACTTATGTTATATGAATTACTAACCTAACTATTTTCTGATGATCTGATGATCTATTAAATCATCAGATGATCTATTAACCTTGTTATCTCATGATAAACTGAAGCATCTTATAAAGTACTAAACTTGCTATCTTGTATTAAATGTACTAAAAACCTTGCTGTCTTGTGATATGGACCACTAACCTTCTTGTGATAAACTGATGTATCATATGTCCTAAAAACCTTGCTATCTTGTGATAAACTGATATATGCTATGAACTATTAACCTTCTTATCCTTGTGATGATAAACAAACTGTGATAAATTGACGTATCATATAAACTACTAGCCTTGCTATCTTGTGATGATAAACTGATGTATCATATGAACTACTAAACTTGCTATCTTGGGATGAACAGCTTGAAATAAACTTTGCTATCATATGAACTACTAAATTTGCTATCTTTTATTAAACTTGCCATGTATTATATGTTTTATATGAATTACTAACCTAACTATTTTCTAATGATCTATTAACCTTGCATCATATGAACTACTAAACTTGCTATCTTGGGATGAACAGCTTGAAATAAACTTTGCTATCATATGAACTACTAAATTTGCTATCTTTTATTAAACTTGCCATGTATTATATGTTTTATATGAATTACTAACCTAACTATTTTCTAATGATCTATTAACCTTGCATCATATGAACTAATTACCTATTAACTATTAGCCTTGTTAATAAATAAAACGATGTATCATAAGAACTACTGACCATGCTAGCAAATCTTGTGATATACAGATTTATCATATAAACTACTAACCTTGTTATCTTGCAATGATAAGCTGATGTATCATATGAAATAAACCTTGCTATCTTGTGAAGATAAACATATGTATCATATGAACACCTAACCTTGCTGTCTCGTGATGATAAACTGATGTATCATATGAACTGCTAACCTTGCTACCTTGTGATGATAAACTGATATATCACATGAACTCCTAACCTAGATTTCTTGTGACAAATTCAAGTATCATGTGGACTACTAACCTTGCTATCTTATGAAAAACTAATAAATCATTTGGACATATGAACTACTTGTGATAAACTGTTATAAACTGATGTATCATATGTAGTAAAATGATGCACTCTTGTAATAAATTGCTGTGTTATATGAACTATTAACCATGCTATCATGTGGTAAACTGACGTACCTCGCTATCTTGTGACGATAAACTGATATATCACATGAGCTACTAACCTTGCTATCTTCTGCTAAACTGTTGTATCGTATGAACTACTAACCTTGTGATAATAAACTGATGTATCTTGTGGTGATAAAGCGATGTATCACATGATCATTATCATTGCAACCTTGTGATGAACTTTTTTTTTTTTTTTTTTTTTTTTTTGCTTTGTCGCTGTCTCCCGCGTTTGTGAGGTAGCGCAAGGAAACAGACGAAAGAAATGGCCCAACCCACCCCCATACACATGTATATACATACGTCCACACACGCAAATATACATACCTACACAACTTTCCATGGTTTACCCCAGACGCTTCACATGCCTTGATTCAATCCACTGACAGCACGTCAACCCCAGTATACCACATCGCTCCAATTCACTCTATTCCTTACCCTCCTTTCACCCTCCTGCATGTTCAGGCCCCGATCACACAAAATCTTTTTCACTCCATCTTTCCACCTCCAATTTGGTCTCCCTCTTCTCCTCGTTCCCTCCACCTCCGACACATATATTCTCTTGGTCAATCTTTCCTCACTCATTCTCTCCATGTGCCCGAACCATTTCAAAACACCCTCTTCTGCTCTCTCAATCACGCTCTTTTTATTTCCACACATCTCTCTTACCCTTACGTTACTTACTCGATCAAACCACCTCACACCACACATTGTCCTCAAACATCTCATTTCCAGCACATCCATCCTCCTGCGCACAACTCTGTCCATAGCCCACGCCTCGCAACCATACAACATTGTTAGAACCACTATTCCTTCAAACATACCCATTTTTGCTTTCCGAGATAATGTTCTCAACTTCCACACATTCTTCAAAGCTCCCAGAATTTTCGCCCCCTCGCCCACCCTATGATCCACTTCCGCTTCCATGGTTCCATCCGCTGCCAGATCCACTCCCAGATATCTAAAACACTTCACTTCCTCCAGTTTTTCTCCATTCAAACTCACCTCCCAATTGACTTGACCCTCAACCCTACTGTACCTAATAACCTTGCTCTTATTCACATTTACTCTTAACTTTCTTCTTTCACACACTTTACCAAACTCAGTCACCAGCTTCTGCAGTTTCTCACATGAATCAGCCACCAGCGCTGTATCATCAGCGAACAACAACTGACTCACTTCCCAAGCTCTCTCATCCCCAACAGACTTCATACTTGCCCCTCTTTCCAAAACTCTTGCATTCACCTCCCTAACAACCCCATCCATAAACAAATTAAACATCCATGGAGACATCACACACCCCTGCCGCAAACCTACATTCACTGAGAACCAGTCACTTTCCTCTCTTCCTACACGTACACATGCCTTACATCCTCGATAAAAACTTTTCACTGCTTCTAACAACTTTCCTCCCACACCATATATTCTTAATACCTTCCACAGAGCATCTCTATCAACTCTATCATATGCCTTCTCCAGATCCATAAATGCTACATACAAATCCATTTGCTTTTCTAAGTATTTCTCACATACATTCTTCAAAGCAAACACCTGATCCACACATCCTCTACCACTTCTGAAACCACACTGCTCTTCCCCAATCTGATGCTCTGTACATGCCTTCACCCTCTCAATCAATATCCTCCCATATAATTTACCAGGACTACTCAACAAACTTATACCTCTGTAATTTGAGCACTCACTCTTATCCCCTTTGCCTTTGTACGATGGCACTATGCACGCATTCCGCCAATCCTCAGGCACCTCACCATGAGTCATACATACATTAAACAACCTTACCAACCAGTCAACAATACAGTCACCCCCTTTTTTAATAAATTCCACTGCAATACCATCCAAACCTGCTGCCTTGCCGGCTTTCATCTTCCGCAAAGCTTTTACTACCTCTTCTTTGTTTACCAAATCATTTTCCCTAACCCTCTCACTTTGCACACCACCTCGACCAAAACACCCTATATCTGCCACTCTATCATCAAACACATTCAACAAACCTTCAAAATACTCACTCCATCTCCTTCTCACATCACCACTACTTGTTATCACCTCCCCATTTGCGCCCTTCACTGAAGTTCCCATTTGCTCCCTTGTCTTACGCACTTTATTTACCTCCTTCCAGAACATCTTTTTATTCTCCCTAAAATTTAATGATACTCTCTCACCCCAACTCTCATTTGCCCTTTTTTTCACCTCTTGCACCTTTCTCTTGACCTCCTGTCTCTTTCTTTTATACATCTCCCACTCAGTTTCATTTTTTCCCTGCAAAAATAGTCCAAATGCCTCTCTCTTCTCTTTCACTAATACTCTTACTTCTTCATCCCACCACTCACTACCCTTTCTAATCAACCCACCTCCCACTCTTCTCATGCCACAAGCATCTTTTGCGCAATCCATCACTGATTCCCTAAATACATCCCATTCCTCCCCCACTCCCCTTACTTCCATTGTTCTCACCTTTTTCCATTCTGTACTCAGTCTCTCCTGGTACTTCCTCACACAAGTCTCCTTCCCAAGCTCACTTACTCTCACCACCCTCTTCACCCCAACATTCACTCTTCTTTTCTGAAAACCCATACAAATCTTCACCTTAGCCTCCACAAGATAATGATCAGACATCCCTCCAGTTGCACCTCTCAGCACATTAACATCCAAAAGTCTCTCTTTCGTGCGCCTGTCAATTAACACGTAATCCAATAACGCTCTCTGGCCATCTCTCCTACTTACATAAGTATACTTATGTATATCTCGCTTTTTAAACCAGGTATTCCCAATCATCAGTCCTTTTTCAGCACATAAATCTACAAGCTCTTCACCATTTCCATTTACAACACTGAACACCCCATGTATACCAATTATTCCCTCAACTGCCACATTACTCACCTTTGCATTCAAATCACCCATCACTATACCCGGTCTCGTGCATCAAAACCACTAACACACTCATTCAGCTGCTCCCAAAACACTTGCCTCTCATGATGAACTTATGTAGCATAAACACTACTAACCTTGCTATCTTTTGCTAAACTGATGGATCATATGAACTACTGACCTTGCAATCTTGTGATGAACTTATGTAGCATCGTCACACTGTTCAGTGGAGTATGTCGTAGACTTTAGCCAAGAGTACTAAAGATTACACATTCTTTGTAATAAAACTACAAAGGCCGCCCGATCTTCACTGAGTACCATCCATCCTATTAATATCTTGTTATAAACGGATGTATCCAGTGGACAACTGACTTTTTTATCATGTGGTAAATTGATGCATCAAATGTATCTTTTTGTCTACTTCTCTTATTGTCTTGCGATAATAATCTGATGTATCAAATTATCTTATGATAAACTGATGTATCATATAAACTCCTACCCTTGTTCCCTTGTGATCATAAACTCATGTATCATATTAACCTTATATATGTATCTTATGTACCTTATATATGTATCATATTAACCTTATAAAAGGTCAAGATCATCAGATTCACTGCCTTATAACAGGTCAGGATCATTAGATTTACTGCCTTATAACAGATTTAGTGCCTTGTAACATATCAAAATCATTAAATTTACTGCCTTAGAACAGGTCAAGATCATTAATTCTACTTCCTTTTACCAGGTCAAGATCATTAGATTTACTGCCTTATAACAGGTCAAGATCATTAGATTTACTGCCTTATAACAGGTGAAGATCATATGAAGTCCATATGAAGATCATATGGACAAATTACCTATTATTTACTGCCTTATAACAGGTAAAGATCATAAGATTTACTTCCTTATAACAAGATCATTAGATTTACTGCCTTACGACAGGTCAAGGTCATTAGAGTGACAGCCGTATAACAAGTCAAGATCATCTGACAGTTCAAGATCATCAGATTTACTGCCGTATAACAGGTCAAGATCATTAGATTTACTGCCTAATACCAGGTCAAGATCATTTGATTTACTGCCTTATAAATGGTCAAGATCATTAGATTTACTGCCTTATAACAGTAGATCTACTGTCAAGATCATTAGATTCAATGCCTTGTAACAGGTCAACATTTACTGAATTATAACAGGTCAAGATTATTAGATTTACTGCCTTATAAGAGGCCAACATCATTAGATTTACTGCCTTGTAACAGGTCAAGATCATTAGATTTACTGCCTTATAACAAGTCAAGATTATAATATCATAAGATTTACTGCCTTATAACTGGTCATGATTTACTGCCTTAAATCAGGTCAAGATCATTAGATTTATTGCCATATAACCAGACAAGACCATTAGATTTACTGCTTTATAACATGTCAAAATCATTAGATTTACTACCTTGTAACAGGTCAAGATCATTAGATTCACTGCATTGTAATAAGTCAAGATCATTAGATTTACTGCCTCATAACAGGTGAGGATTATTGTATTTACTGCCTTTTAACAGGTCAAGATCATTAGATTAATTGCCTTATCATCATTAGATTTACTGCCTTTTAACAGGTCAAGATCATTACATTTACTGCCTTATAACAGGTCATCATTAGATTTACCGCCTTTTAACAAGTCAAGATCATTAGATTAATTGCCTTATAAGAGCTCATGACCATTACATTTACTGCCTTATAGCAGGTCAAGATCATTAGATTTACTGCCTTATAGCATGTCATGATCATTAGATTTACTACCTTGTAACACGGCAAGATCTTTAGATTTACTGCCTTATAACAAGTCAAGATCAATAGACTTACTGCCTTGTAATAGGTCAAGATCATTAGATTTAATGTCTTATATCAGGCCAAGATTTACTGCCATAAAACAGGTGAAGATGATTAGATTTACTGCCTTATAACATGACAAAATCATTAGATTTACTGCTATAGAACATATAAAGATCATTAGATTCATTGCCTTGTAACAGGTCAATAATCATTAGATTTAAAGCCTTATAACAGGTGAAGATTATTAGATTTACTACCTTATAACAGGTGAGGATCATTAAATTTACTGCCTGATAACTGGTCAAGATAATTTGATTCACTCATAACAGGTGATTATTTTATCTACTGCCTTATAACAGGTCAAGATCATTAAATTTACTGCCCTATAACAAGTCAATATTTTCTGCCTTATAACGGATCTAGATCTAGATGCCTTATAACATGTAACAGGTCAAGATCATAATATTTTCTGGCTTATAACAGATCTAGATCATTAGATTTACTGCCTTATAACAGGTCAAAATCATTAAAGTGATTGCCTTATAACAGGTCAAGATCATTAGATTTACTGTCTTATAACTTATAACAGATCAAGATCATTAGATCAATTGACTTATAACAGGTCAAGATCATTAGACTGACTGTCAAGATCTTTAAATTTACTGATGTATACAAGGTTGATCAATAGATTTACTACCTTGTAACAAGTCAAGATCATCAGATATACTGCCTTAAAACATGTCAAGATTATTTAGTGCCTTATAAAAGATCAAGATTATTAGACTTGCTACCTTAGACTTACTGCCTTGTAACAGGCTTACTGCCTTGTCAAGTCAATATCATTAGATTTACTGCTTTATAACAGGTCAAGATTATCAGATTTACTGCCTTATAACAAGTCCAGTTCATTAGACTTAATGCCTTGTAACAGGTCAAGTTCATTATAGTTAATGCTATTTAACAGGTCAAGATCATTAGATTTACTGCCTTATGACAGGTCAAGATCGTTGGATTCTCTGTCTTTACATCATTAGATTTACTAACTTATAACAGGTCAGGATCATTAGATTTACTGCCTTATCACAATCAAGATTATTATATTTATTGCTTTATTACATTTACTGCCTTATAACAAGTCCAGATCATTAGATTTACTACCTTATAACAGGTCAAGATCATTAGATTTACTGCCTTGTAGCACATGAAGAACATTAGATTTACTTCCTTGTAATAGGTCAAGATCATTAGATTTACTGCCTTGTAACCGGTCAAGATTTACTACCTTATAACAGTAAGATCATTAGATTTACTGCCTTGTAACAGGTCAAAATCATTAGATTAACTGCCTTATAACAAGTCAAGATTTACTACCTTATAACAGTAAGATCATTAGATTTACTGCCTTGTAACTGGTCAAGATTTACTACCTTATAACAGTAAGATCATTAGATTTACTGCCTTGTAACAGGTCAAGATTTACTACCTTATAACAGTAAGATCATTAGATTTACTGCCTTGTAACTGGTCAAGATTTACTACCTTATAATAGTAAGATCATTAGATTTACTGCCTTGTAACAGGTCAAGATTTACTACTTTATAACAGTAAGATCATTAGATTTATTGCCTTGTAACAGGTCAAGATCATTAGATTTACTGCCTTAAAACAGATCACCTTTAGATTTACTGTCAAATAAGAGGTAGAGGTCAATAGATTTCCTTCCATGTAATAGGTGAAGATCATTAGATTTACTTCCATGTAATAGGACAAGATCATTAGATTTACTGTCTGATAACAGATCCAAATCATTGGATTTACTGCCTTATATCAGGTCAAGATGATTAGATTTACTGCCTTATAACAGGTCAGGATCATTAGATTTACCCTTTTATGACAAGTCAAGATCATAAGATTTACTGCCATACAACGGGTCAAGATCATTAGATTTACTGCCTTATAACAGGTCAAGATCATTCAAGTGACTGCCTTATAATGGAGCAAGATCATAAGATTTACTGCCTTAAAACAGGTCAACATCATTATATTTACTGTCTTATAACAGGCCATCATTAGATTTAACAACTTATAATATATCATTAGATTTAATGCCATATAACATGTCAAGATCATTAGATTTACTGCCTTGTAACAGGTCAATATCTTTAGATTCACTGCCTTATGACAGGTAAAGAACATTAGATTTACTATCTTAAAACAGGTCAGGATCATTAGATTTACTGCCTTATAACAGGTCAAGATCATTAGATTTACTGCCTTCAAACAGGTCAGAATCATTAGATTTACTGCCTTATAACAGGTCAAGATCATTAGATGTACTGCCTGATAACAGGACAAGATCATTACATTTACTGCCTTATAACAGCACAAAATCATTACATTTACAACTTTATAACATATCAAGATCATTATATTTACTGCTTTATAACAGGTCAAGATCATTAGATTTACTGCCTTATAACAGGTCAGATCATTAGATTTACTCATTTATAACAGGTCATGATCATTAGATTTACTGCCTTATAACAGGTCAGGATCATTAGATTTACTGCCTTATAACAGATCAAGTTCATTAGATTTACTGCCTTATAACAAGTCAAGATTATAATATCATAAGATTTACTGCCTTATAACTGGTCATGATTTACTGCCTTAAATCAGGTCAAGATCATTAGATTTATTGCCATATAACCAGACAAGACCATTAGATTTACTGCTTTATAACATGTCAAAATCATTAGATTTACTACCTTGTAACAGGTCAAGATCATTAGATTCACTGCATTGTAATAAGTCAAGATCATTAGATTTACTGCCTCATAACAGGTGAGGATTATTGTATTTACTGCCTTTTAACAGGTCAAGATCATTAGATTAATTGCCTTATCATCATTAGATTTACTGCCTTTTAACAGGTCAAGATCATTACATTTACTGCCTTATAACAGGTCATCATTAGATTTACCGCCTTTTAACAAGTCAAGATCATTAGATTAATTGCCTTATAAGAGCTCATGACCATTACATTTACTGCCTTATAGCAGGTCAAGATCATTAGATTTACTGCCTTATAGCATGTCATGATCATTAGATTTACTACCTTGTAACACGGCAAGATCTTTAGATTTACTGCCTTATAACAAGTCAAGATCAATAGACTTACTGCCTTGTAATAGGTCAAGATCATTAGATTTAATGTCTTATATCAGGCCAAGATTTACTGCCATAAAACAGGTGAAGATGATTAGATTTACTGCCTTATAACATGACAAAATCATTAGATTTACTGCTATAGAACATATAAAGATCATTAGATTCATTGCCTTGTAACAGGTCAATAATCATTAGATTTAAAGCCTTATAACAGGTGAAGATTATTAGATTTACTACCTTATAACAGGTGAGGATCATTAAATTTACTGCCTGATAACTGGTCAAGATAATTTGATTCACTCATAACAGGTGATTATTTTATCTACTGCCTTATAACAGGTCAAGATCATTAAATTTACTGCCCTATAACAAGTCAATATTTTCTGCCTTATAACGGATCTAGATCTAGATGCCTTATAACATGTAACAGGTCAAGATCATAATATTTTCTGGCTTATAACAGATCTAGATCATTAGATTTACTGCCTTATAACAGGTCAAAATCATTAAAGTGATTGCCTTATAACAGGTCAAGATCATTAGATTTACTGTCTTATAACTTATAACAGATCAAGATCATTAGATCAATTGACTTATAACAGGTCAAGATCATTAGACTGACTGTCAAGATCTTTAAATTTACTGATGTATACAAGGTTGATCAATAGATTTACTACCTTGTAACAAGTCAAGATCATCAGATATACTGCCTTAAAACATGTCAAGATTATTTAGTGCCTTATAAAAGATCAAGATTATTAGACTTGCTACCTTAGACTTACTGCCTTGTAACAGGCTTACTGCCTTGTCAAGTCAATATCATTAGATTTACTGCTTTATAACAGGTCAAGATTATCAGATTTACTGCCTTATAACAAGTCCAGTTCATTAGACTTAATGCCTTGTAACAGGTCAAGTTCATTATAGTTAATGCTATTTAACAGGTCAAGATCATTAGATTTACTGCCTTATGACAGGTCAAGATCGTTGGATTCTCTGTCTTTACATCATTAGATTTACTAACTTATAACAGGTCAGGATCATTAGATTTACTGCCTTATCACAATCAAGATTATTATATTTATTGCTTTATTACATTTACTGCCTTATAACAAGTCCAGATCATTAGATTTACTACCTTATAACAGGTCAAGATCATTAGATTTACTGCCTTGTAGCACATGAAGAACATTAGATTTACTTCCTTGTAATAGGTCAAGATCATTAGATTTACTGCCTTGTAACCGGTCAAGATTTACTACCTTATAACAGTAAGATCATTAGATTTACTGCCTTGTAACAGGTCAAAATCATTAGATTAACTGCCTTATAACAAGTCAAGATTTACTACCTTATAACAGTAAGATCATTAGATTTACTGCCTTGTAACTGGTCAAGATTTACTACCTTATAACAGTAAGATCATTAGATTTACTGCCTTGTAACAGGTCAAGATTTACTACCTTATAACAGTAAGATCATTAGATTTACTGCCTTGTAACTGGTCAAGATTTACTACCTTATAATAGTAAGATCATTAGATTTACTGCCTTGTAACAGGTCAAGATTTACTACTTTATAACAGTAAGATCATTAGATTTATTGCCTTGTAACAGGTCAAGATCATTAGATTTACTGCCTTAAAACAGATCACCTTTAGATTTACTGTCAAATAAGAGGTAGAGGTCAATAGATTTCCTTCCATGTAATAGGTGAAGATCATTAGATTTACTTCCATGTAATAGGACAAGATCATTAGATTTACTGTCTGATAACAGATCCAAATCATTGGATTTACTGCCTTATATCAGGTCAAGATGATTAGATTTACTGCCTTATAACAGGTCAGGATCATTAGATTTACCCTTTTATGACAAGTCAAGATCATAAGATTTACTGCCATACAACGGGTCAAGATCATTAGATTTACTGCCTTATAACAGGTCAAGATCATTCAAGTGACTGCCTTATAATGGAGCAAGATCATAAGATTTACTGCCTTAAAACAGGTCAACATCATTATATTTACTGTCTTATAACAGGCCATCATTAGATTTAACAACTTATAATATATCATTAGATTTAATGCCATATAACATGTCAAGATCATTAGATTTACTGCCTTGTAACAGGTCAATATCTTTAGATTCACTGCCTTATGACAGGTAAAGAACATTAGATTTACTATCTTAAAACAGGTCAGGATCATTAGATTTACTGCCTTATAACAGGTCAAGATCATTAGATTTACTGCCTTCAAACAGGTCAGAATCATTAGATTTACTGCCTTATAACAGGTCAAGATCATTAGATGTACTGCCTGATAACAGGACAAGATCATTACATTTACTGCCTTATAACAGCACAAAATCATTACATTTACAACTTTATAACATATCAAGATCATTATATTTACTGCTTTATAACAGGTCAAGATCATTAGATTTACTGCCTTATAACAGGTCAGATCATTAGATTTACTCATTTATAACAGGTCATGATCATTAGATTTACTGCCTTATAACAGGTCAGGATCATTAGATTTACTGCCTTATAACAGATCAAGTTCATTAGATTTACTGCCTTATAACAGGTCAGGATCATTAGATTAAATGCCTTATAAATGCCTTAGAAAATGATCAAGATCATTGTATATAACTGGCCTTGTAACAAGTCAAGATTATTAGATCATTAGATTAGAGGATTATTTTATTTACATGCCAAGATCATTAAATTTACTGCCCTATAACAGGTCAAAATCATCAGATTTACTGCCTTATAACAGGTTAAGATCATCAGATTTACTGCCTTATAACAAGTCAAGATTATATTTTCTTCCTTATAATGGGTCAAGATCATAAGATTTACTACCTCATAACAGGCCTTATAACAGGTCAAGATCATCGCATTTACTGCCTTAAAACAGGTCACCTTTAGATTTACTGTCAATTAACAGGTCAGAATCAATAGATTTACTTCCATGTAATAGGTCACAATCATTAGATTTACTTCCATATAATAGGTCAAGATCATTAGATTTACTGCCTTATAACAGATCAAGATCATTGGATATACTGCCTTATAACAGTATGAAATAAACTGATGTATCATATATACTACTAAACTTGCTATATTGTCATATGAAGTACTAACCTTGCTATCTTGTGATGATAAACAAATGCATCATAAGGAATACTAACCTTGTTATCTTGTGATAAACTGATGTATCATATGGACTACTTGTAAGACTCACGCACACTACCATTAATTTTTCATTAGCTATTTGTCATTATCATTTTACTGTGAGTTACATAGAGTTAGATGCATGTTGCCACGGGCTCACTGTTCCCACGGGCTACTGTTAATCAGGGTGTTTGAACACGTAAGAGCTGATCAGTTATTTGAACACATTGTTGAAAGGGTGTTGACGGACTCCCCTGTCAGTGTGACCCAAGGGACACACTGGCCAGCTTCGTCACACTGTTCACTAGAGTATGTCGTAGACTTTAGCCAAGAGTACTAAAGATGTACATACACGTTCTTTGTACTAAATCTACAAAGGCCGCCCGATCTTCATTAAGTACCATCCACAAAGAAGACCTGATTTTCTCCCTATCAACTCAACCTTAGGACTATCTTGTGGTAAACTGATATGAATTACTAACCTTGCTTTCTTGTGACAAACTTGCTATCTTTTAATAAATATATATGAAATGAGCTATTAACCTTGCCAAACTGTGATAATAAACTAATTTATCATATGTTTCCTTGTGTTGATAAACTGATGTATCATATGAACTAAACCTTGCTATGTTGCGATGATACTAACCTTGCTGTCTTGTGGTAACCTTAATATCTTGTGATGAACATATTATCCTTGCAATCTTGTGATGAAGTTATGTTGCAATCTTGTCATAAACTGATCTACCATATGAACTACTAACCATCATACCTTATGATAAACTGATGTACCGTATAGACAAAGAACCTTGTTATCAAGTGGTAGCCTTGCTATCTTTGCTAAACTGATGTATCATATGAATTACTAACCTTTGCATCTTGTGAAAAGGTTAGTTTATTTTTTGATAAACTAATGTATCATATGAACTACTAATCTTGCTATCTTGTGATTAACTCATGCATCACATGAAATACTAATCTTACTATCTTGTGACAAACACATGTACCATATGATTATTAAATCTGATAATATCAGATTATTATCCTATAATGTGATAATAATCTGATAGTAAGTTAATGTATCATATTAACTCCTAACCTTGTTCCCTTGTGATGATAAACTAAAGGACACTAAATTTGCAGTCTTTTGATGAACTACTAACCTTGCTATCTTGTGATTATAAACTGATGTATAATATGCAATACTAGCCTCGCTATCTTGTGAATCATATGAACTACTAAACTTCTTATCGTATCACGACTAACCTTGCAATCTTGTGGTAGACTGATTTATCATAAGAACTACTAACCTTGCTATCTTGTAACCTTGTTATCTTGTGATGGTAAACTTAGGAACAATAAAATCTACTACCCGAGCTATCTTGAAATAAACTGGTGTATCATATGAACTACTAACCTTGATGTCTTGTGACAAACTACCCTTGCTGTCTTGTAAAAATAGACTAATGTATCATTTTAACTCCTAACCTTGTTCCCTTGTGATGATAGACACTAAACTTCCTATCGTGTTCCCTTTTGATGATAGACACTAAACTTCCTATCTTCTGATGAACTGATGCATCATATAGACCTTGCAATCTTGTGATAAACTGATCTACCATATGAACTACTAACCATCATACTTATAATAAACTGATAGTACCTCGTATAGACAAAAACCTTGTATCAAGTGGTAGCCTTGCATATCTTTGCTTAAACTGATGTATCATATGAATTAACTAACCTTTGCCGTCTTGTGAAAAGGTTAGATTAATTTTTTTGATAAACCTTAATGATATCCATCAATGGAACTTACTAATCTTGCTATCTTGTGATTACTTCATGCATCACATAAATAACAAAACTTACTAAACTTGTGACAAACACATGTACCATATAATTATTAAAAATCTGATAATACAGATTAATTCTCTATAAAATGTGATAATAATCTGATAGTAAGTTAATGTATCATATTTAACTATTCTGGGATAGGGGAGAAAGAAACGTCCCACGTATTCCCTGCGTGTCGTAGATATCTAACTAAAAGGGAAGTGAGCGTTGTGGCTGGAAATCCTCCCCTCTCATTTTTTTTTTTTTTCCAAAAGAAGGAACAGAGAAGGAGGGCCAGGTGATGATATTCCCTTCAAAGGCCCAGTCCTCTTGTTCTTAACACGCAACCATCGCAATTGCGGAAATAGCGAATAGTAAACTGAAAAAAAAAAAAAAAAAAAAAAAAAAAAAAATTAACTCCTAAACCTTGTAGTTTCCCTAAAGGACCCTAAAATTGCAGTCTTTTGATGAACTACTAACCTGCTATCTTGTGATAAGAAACTGATGTATAATATCAATACTGCCTCGCTATCTTGTGGAATCATATGAACTACTAAAGCTTCTTATCGTATCACGACTAAACCTTTCAATTCCCTTGTGGTAGACTGCTTTATCATAAGAAACTCTAACCTTGCTATCTTGTAACCTTGTTTATCTCTTGTGGAAGATAAACCTTAGAACAATAAAATCTACTACCAACGAGCTATCTAGAATAAACTGGTGAATCATAATGAACACTAACCTTGATGTCTTGTGACAACTACCCTTGCTGTCTGTAAAAATAGACTAATAAAATTTAACTCCTTTACCATGTTCCCTTTTGATGATAGACACTAAACTGCCTATCGTGTTCCACCTATTGATGATAGACACAAACTACCTAATCTTATCCTGAAGAACTGATGCATCCATATAGACCTTGCACTCTAATTGATAAAAACTGATCTACCATATGAACAACTACCATAATACCCTATGATAAACTGATATACCGTATAGACAAAGAACCTTGTTATCAGTGTAGCCTTGCTATCTTTGCTAAACGATGTATCATATGAATAACTAACCTTAGCATCTGTGAAAAGTTATTTTATTTTTTGGATAAACTAATGTATCATATGAACTACTAATCGTGGCTATCTTGTGAATAACGCATGCCTCACATAAATACTAATCTTACGATCATGTGACAAACACATGTACCATATGATTATTAAATCAGATAATATCCGATAATTATCTTATAATTGATAATAACTGAATAGAGTTAATGTAATCAAATTAACTATCCCTGGGGATAGGGGAGAAAGAAATACGTCCCACGTATACCCTGCGTGTCGTAGAAGGCGACTAAAAGGAAAGGGAGCGGGGGGCTGGAAATCTCCCCCCTCTCATTTTTTTTTTTTCCAAGAAGGAACAGAGAAGAGGGCCAGGTGAGGATAATCCTCAAAGCCAGTCCCTCTGTTCTTAACGCTACCTCGCTATTGCGGGAAATAGCGAATATATGAAAACAAAAAAAAACAAAAAAAAAAAAAAATTAACTCCTAACCTTGTTTTTTCCCTAAAAGGACACTAAATTTGCAGTCTTTTGATGAACAACAACCTTGCAATCCTTGTGATAATAAACTGATGTATAAAATGCAATACTAGCCTCGCTATCTTGTGAATCATATGAACTCACTAAACTTCTTAATCGTATCACGACTAACCTGCAATCTGTGGTAGACTGATTTATCATAAGAACTACTAACCTTGCTATCTTGTAACCTTGTTATCCTGTGATTGATAAACTAGGACAAATAAAATCTACTACCCGAGCTATCTTGAAAATAAACTGGTGTCATCATATGAACTACTAACCTTGATGTCCTTGTGAAAAACTACCCTTGCTGTCTGTAAAAATAGACTAATGTATCTTTTTTTTATTAAACTCCCTTACCTTGTTTCCCTAGTGATGATAGACACAAACTTCCTATCGTGATCCCTTTTGATGATAGACACAAAACTTCCTATCTTCTGAATGAACTGATGCATCATATAGACCATCAATCTTTGGATAAACTGATCCATACCATATGAACTACTACCATCAACCATTATGAAAAACTGATATACCGTATAACAAAGAACATTTGTTATCTTTTGCTAAAACTGATAATTACTAACCTTTTGCATCTTGTGAAGAACTGATGTATCATATGGACCTTGCTATCTATGATAAAGTAATACATCACATGAAATACTAACCTTGCTTTTTTATCTTGTGACGAAAACACATGTATCATATGAACTACTAACCATCATACTTATAATAAACTGATAGTACCTCGTATAGACAAAAACCTTGTATCAAGTGGTAGCCTTGCATATCTTTGCTTAAACTGATGTATCATATGAATTAACTAACCTTTGCCGTCTTGTGAAAAGGTTAGATTAATTTTTTTGATAAACCTTAATGATATCCATCAATGGAACTTACTAATCTTGCTATCTTGTGATTACTTCATGCATCACATAAATAACAAAACTTACTAAACTTGTGACAAACACATGTACCATATAATTATTAAAAATCTGATAATACAGATTAATTCTCTATAAAATGTGATAATAATCTGATAGTAAGTTAATGTATCATATTTAACTATTCTGGGATAGGGGAGAAAGAAACGTCCCACGTATTCCCTGCGTGTCGTAGATATCTAACTAAAAGGGAAGTGAGCGTTGTGGCTGGAAATCCTCCCCTCTCATTTTTTTTTTTTTTCCAAAAGAAGGAACAGAGAAGGAGGGCCAGGTGATGATATTCCCTTCAAAGGCCCAGTCCTCTTGTTCTTAACACGCAACCATCGCAATTGCGGAAATAGCGAATAGTAAACTGAAAAAAAAAAAAAAAAAAAAAAAAAAAAAAATTAACTCCTAAACCTTGTAGTTTCCCTAAAGGACCCTAAAATTGCAGTCTTTTGATGAACTACTAACCTGCTATCTTGTGATAAGAAACTGATGTATAATATCAATACTGCCTCGCTATCTTGTGGAATCATATGAACTACTAAAGCTTCTTATCGTATCACGACTAAACCTTTCAATTCCCTTGTGGTAGACTGCTTTATCATAAGAAACTCTAACCTTGCTATCTTGTAACCTTGTTTATCTCTTGTGGAAGATAAACCTTAGAACAATAAAATCTACTACCAACGAGCTATCTAGAATAAACTGGTGAATCATAATGAACACTAACCTTGATGTCTTGTGACAACTACCCTTGCTGTCTGTAAAAATAGACTAATAAAATTTAACTCCTTTACCATGTTCCCTTTTGATGATAGACACTAAACTGCCTATCGTGTTCCACCTATTGATGATAGACACAAACTACCTAATCTTATCCTGAAGAACTGATGCATCCATATAGACCTTGCACTCTAATTGATAAAAACTGATCTACCATATGAACAACTACCATAATACCCTATGATAAACTGATATACCGTATAGACAAAGAAACCTAGGTATCTTTTGCAAAACTGATGAATTTACTTACCCTTTGGCATCTTGCGAAGAACTGATGTATCATATGACCTTGCCTATCTTTTGATAAACTAATACATCCATGAAATACTAACCTTGCTATCTGGTGACGAACACATGTATCATATGACTACTATATAACCTTGGTTATAATAATCTGATGTAATGAAGAAGTAAGAGTATTAGTGAAAGAGAAGAGAGAGGCAATTGGACAATTTTTTGCAGGAAAAAATGCAATTTGAGTGGGAGAAGTATAAAAAAAGAGACCGTAGGTCAAGAAAATGTGCAAGAGGGTGTGAAAAAAAGGCAAATGAGTATTTGGGGTTAGAGACTATTCATTAATTTAAGGGAGAATAAAAAGATGTTCGGAATGAGGTAAATAGGGTGCGTAGACAAGGGAGCAATTGGGAACTTCAGTGAAGGGCTTAAAAGGGGTAGGAGTATAAACACATAGCTGTGATGTGAGAAGGAGAAGTGAATGAGTATTTTGAAGTTTTGTATGAATGTGTACTGATACAGAGTGGCAGATATAGGGTGTTTTGGTCCGAGGTGGTGTGCCCAAAGTGAGAGGGTTAGATGAAAATGACTTGGTAAACAGAGAAGAGAGTATAAAAGCTTTGCGGATAAGAAAAATTAAAACGAAACAAAAAAAGAAGAAAGGACCCGGCAAAGGCAGGCAGGTTGGATGGTATTGATAGGAATTATTAAAAAAGGTGGGTGACTGTAATTGTTGACTGGTTGGTAAGGGTTATTTAATTATGTAATGACTCATGGTTAGGTGCCTGATATTGGCGGAATGCGTGCATAGTGCCATTGTAACAAAGGAAAAGGGGATAAGAGTGGAGTGCTCAAATTACAGAGGTATAAAGTTTGATTGAGTATTCCTGGTAAATTATATGGGAGGGTATTGATATGAGAGGGTGCAGGAAAGAACAGACATCAATTGGGTTAAGAGCAGTGCGTTAAGAAGTGGTAGAGGATCGTGTGTGGATCAGGTGTTTTGCTTGAAGAATGTTGTGAGAATACTTTTAGAAAAGAGCAAAATGGAATTTATGTAGCATTTATGGATCTGGATAAGGCCTATGATAGAGTTAGATAGGGATGCTCTGGGAAGGTATTAAGAATAAAAGGTGTGGGAGGAAAGTTGTTAGAAGCCAGTGAAAAGTTTTTTTTATCGAGGATGTAAGGCATGTGTTACGAGTAAGGAAGAGAGGAAAGTGAAATGGTTCTCAGTGAATGTAGGTTTTGCGGCAGGGGTGGTGGATGTCTCTCGATGGTTGTTTAAATTTTGTTTATGGATGGGGTTTGAAAGGGAGGTAAATGCAAGAGTCATGGAAAGAGGGCAAGTATGAAGTCGTTGGGGATAGATAGCTTGGGAAGTGAGTCATTTGTTGTTCGCTGATGATGACAGCGCTGGGGGCTGATTCATGTGAGAAACTGCAGAAGCTGGTACTGAGTTTGTAAAGTGTGTGGAAGAAGAAAAATTGATAGTAAATGTGAATTGAAGATCAAGATATTAGGACAGTAGGGGTGAGGGTCAAGCAATTGGGAGGTGAGTTTGATGGAGAAAAAACTGGTGGAAGTGAAGTTTTTCAAGATATCTGGAGTGTATCTGTCAGCGGTGGAACCATGGAAGCGGAATTTGGATCACAGGGTGGGGGAGGGGGCGAAATTTTGGGAGAAGCCTTGAAAAATGTGTGGAAGTCGAGAACATTAACTCGGAAAGCAAAAATGGGGTAATTTAGATGGAAAAGTGGTTCCAACAATTATGTATGGTTGCCGATGCGTGGGCTATGGATATTATAGAGATGTGCGCAGGAGGATGGATGTGCTGGAAATTAGATGATGAGGACAATGTGTGGTGTGAGGTGGTTTGACGAGTTAAGTAACGTAAGGGTAAGAGAATGGTGGAAATAAAAAGAGCGTGGATAGAGAGCAGAGAAGAGGGTGTTTTGAAATGGTTGGGCACAATGTAAAGAATGATTGAGGAGAGAAAGACCCAAGAGGATATATGTTTCGGAGGTTGAAGGAACGAGGAGAAAGGGAGACCAAATAGTGAGGTGGAAAGATGGAGTGAAAAAGATTTTGAGTGATCGGGGCCTGAACATGCAGGAGGAAGAAAGGAGAGCAAGAAATAGAGTGAATTGGAGTCAAGATGGTAACAGGGGTTGAGCGTGCTGTCCAGTGGATTGAATCAAGGCATGTGAGTGAAGCGTCTGGGGTTAAACCAGGAAATCTGTGTGGTATGTATATTGCGTGTGTGGACGTGTGTAGTGTAACATGTGCAGTATGGGGGGGGGTTTGGGCCATTTCTTCTTTCGTCTGTTTTTCCCTTGCGCTAACCTCGCAAAACGCGGGAGACAGCGACAAAGTTATAGAAAAAAAAGAAAAAAAAAAAAAAAAAATGATTAATAAACTAATGATATCATATTTAACTCCTAACCTTGTTTCCTTGTGATCTCATGGACACTAAATTTCCTGTCTTTTGATGAACTGTAAATTACTAAACTTTCCTTGCGTGGTCTTGTGATGAACTGATGAATCATAGTGAACTACTAAACTTCTTAACGTATCATGACCTGTTTATAATAAAATATTCATGAACAACCTTTGCAATCTTGTGATGAAAACTGATGTATCATATGGATTACTAACCCTGTTATCTTGTGATAGACTTAGGAACAATTTACAAGAAACTCCCCTAGCTATCTTGCCTGTCTTGTGAAAAATTATCTGATGTATGAAATGAAACTATTAACCTTGGTCCATCTTGTAAGAAAAATAAACTATCATATGGACACTAAACTCCCTATCTTCAGATAGAGACTACTAACTATCCTTGCTATCTTGTGATGATAAACTTATGCTGTCTTGGTAAACTACAACTATTAAACTTACAAACCTTACTATCTTTTGATGATCTTATGATAAACTGATGTTTCATATGGGGTTACATTCCTCGCAATCTTGTGCTGTCTTTTCTATCTTATAAATAATACCGTGAGATCTTGTGATAAACCCTGATTTATCATATGAAATACAAATCATTGTTATCTTTGATGATACACCGATGCATCCTTTAGCTATCTTTTTATTAGGGGGGGGGGGAAAAAAATTTTTGCTGTGTATTATATGTTTTATATGATTACTAACCTAACTAGTCTCTGATGATCTATTAAATCATGCAGATTATCTTTAACCTTGTTATCTCATGGATAATCTGAAGCATCTTATAAAGTACTAAACTTTCTATCTTGTATTAAATGTACTAAAAACCTTGCTGTCTTGTGATATGGACCACTAACCTGGCTATCTTGTGATAAATCTGGTTGTATCTATGTCCCTAAAAACCCTTCTACTTGTGATAAACTGATATATGCTATGAACATATAACCATCTTATCCTTGTGATGATAAACAACTGTTGATAAATGACGTATCAATATGAACTACTTTAAACCCTTTCTATCTTGTGATGATAAACTGATGTATCTTATGAACTAACTAAAACTTGCTATCTTGGGATGAACACTTGAAAAAAAAACTTTGCTATCATATGAACTACTAATTTGCTATGTTTTTATTAAACTGCTATGTATTATATGTTTTAAATGAATTACTAACCTAACATTTTCTGATGATCTATTAACCTTGCTCATATGAACTAATTACCTATTAACTATAGCCTTGTTGAATGAATAAAATGATGTATCATAAGAACTCTGACCAATGCTAGCAAATCTTGTGATATACAGGATTATCATATAAACTAACTAAACCTTGTTATCTTGCAATGATAAAGCTGATGAATCATAATGAAATAAACCTTGCTATCTTGTGAGGATAAACATATCTTACATATGAACACCTAACCTTGCTGTCTCTGATGATAAACTGATGTATCATATGAACTGCTAACCTTGCTACCTTGTGATAGAATAAATGATATATCACATGAACTCCTAACCTAGATTTCTTGTGACAAATTCAAGTATCATATGGATACTAACCTTGCTATCTTATGAAAAACTAATAAATCATTGGACATATGAACTACTTGTGATAAACTGTTTTAAACTGATGTATACACATGTATAAAAACGATGCCACTCTTGTAATAAAATTGGTTTGTGTTTTATGAACTATTACCGTGCTATCATGTGGTAAACTGACGTACCTCGCTATCTTGTGACGATAAACTGATATATCACATGAGCTACTAACCTTGCTGTCTTCTGCTAAACTGTTGTATCATATGAACTACTAACCTTGTGATAATAAACTGATGTATCTTGTGGTGATAAAGCGATGTATCACATGATCATTATCATTGCAACCTTGTGATGAACCTATGTAGCATAAACACTACTAACCTTGCTATCTTATTGCTAAACTGATGGATCATATGAACTACTGACCTTGCAATCTTGTGATGAACTTATGTAGCAGATCGTCACACTGTTCACTGATATGTCGAGACTTTAGGCCAAGAGTACTAAAGATTAACACATTCTTTGTAATAAATCTACAAAGGCTGCCCGATCTTCACTGAGTACCATCCATCCTTGATAAAGTGATTGTACCATATGAACTAAAAAATGAGTATCACATGAACTATTATGATTGCAACCTTGTGATGAACTTATGCTATCTTTTGGTAAACTACTAAACTACTGAACGACTGACTTTGCAATCATATGATGAACTTATGTACCATATGTACCATATGAACTACTAATATTAATATCTTGTTATAAACGGATGTATCCAGTGGACAACTGACTTTTTTATCATGTGGTAAATTGATGCATCAAATGTATCTTTTTGTCTACTTCTCTTATTGTCTTGCGATAATAATCTGATGTATCAAATTATCTTATGATAAACTGATGTATCATATAAACTCCTACCCTTGTTCCCTTGTGATCATAAACTCATGTATCATATTAACCTTATATATGTATCTTATGTACCTTTATATGTATCATATTAACCTTATAAAAGGTCAAGATCATCAGATTCACTGCCTTATAACAGGTCAGATCATTAGATTTTACTGCCTTATAACAATTTAGTGCCTTGTAACATATCAAAATCATTGAATTTACTGCCTTAGAACAGGTCAAGGATCATTAATTTTACTGTCCTTTTACCAGGTCAAGATCATTAGATTTACTGCCTTATAATGGGTCAAGATCATTAGATTTATTTCCTTATAACCGGTGAAGATCATATGAAGTCCATATGAAGATCATATGGACTAATTACCTATTATTTACTGCCTATTACCAGGTAAAGATCATTAGATTTTACTTCCTTATAACAAGATCATTAGATTTACGCCTTAACGACAGGTCAAGGTCATTAGAGTGACAGCCTTATAACAAGTCAAGAATCATCTGACAGTCAAGATCATCAGATTTACTGCCGTATAACAGGTCAAGATCATTAGATTTAACTGCCTAATACCAGTCAAGATCCATTTGATTTACTGCCTTATAAATGGTCAAGATCATTAGATTTACTGCCTTATAACAGTAGATCTATGGTAAAAAGATCATTAGATTCAATGCCTTGTAACAGGTCAACATTTACTGAATTATAACAGGTCAAGATTATTAGATTTACTGCCTTATAAGGGCCAACATCATTAGATTTACTGCCTTGTAACAGGTCAAGATCATTAGATTTACTGCCTTATAACTGGTCATGATTTACTGCCTTAAATCAGGTCAAGATCATTAGATTTATTGCCATATAACCAGACAAGACCATTAGATTTACTGCTTTATAACATGTCAAAATCATTAGATTTACTACCTTGTAACAGGTCAAGATCATTAGATTCACTGCATTGTAATAAGTCAAGATCATTAGATTTACTGCTTCATAACAGGTGAGGATTATTGTATTTACTGCCTTTTAACAGGTCAAGATCATTAGATTAATTGCCTTATCATCATTAGATTTACTGCCTTTTAACAGGTCAAGATCATTACATTTACTGCCTTATAACAGGTCATCATTAGATTTACCGCCTTTTAACAAGTCAAGATCATTAGATTAATTGCCTTATAAGAGCTCATGACCATTACATTTACTGCCTTATAGCAGGTCAAGATCATTAGATTTACTGCCTTATAACATGTCATGATCATTAGATTTACTACCTTGTAACACGGCAAGATCTTTAGATTTACTGCCTTATAACAAGTCAAGATCAATAGACTTACTGCCTTGTAATAGGTCAAGATCATTAGATTTAATGTCTTATATCACGCCAAGATTTACTGCCATAAAACAGGTGAAGATGATTAGATTTACTGCCTTATAACATGACAAAATCATTAGATTTACTGCTATAGAACATATAAAGATCATTAGATTCATTGCCTTGTAACAGGTCAATAATCATTAGATTTAAAGCCTTATAACAGGTGAAGATTATTAGATTTACTACCTTATAACAGGTGAGGATCATTAAATTTACTGCCTGATAACTGGTCAAGGTAATTTGATTCACTCATAACAGGTGATTATTTTATCTACTGCCTTATAACAGGTCAAGATCATTAAATTTACTGCCCTATAACAGGTCAATATTTTCTGCCTTATAACGGATCTAGATCTAGATGCCTTATAACATGTAACAGGTCAAGATCATAATATTTTCTGGCTTATAACAGATCTAGATCATTAGATTTACTGCCTTATAACAGGTCAAAATCATTAAAGCGATTGCCTTATAACAGGTCAAGATCATTAGATTTACTGTCTTATAACTTATAACAGATCAAGATCATTAGATCAATTGACTTATAACAGGTCAAGATCATGAGACTGACTGTCAAGATCTTTAAATTTACTGATGTATACAAGGTTGATCAATAGATTTACTACCTTGTAACAAGTCAAGATCATCAGATATACTGCCTTAAAACATGTCAAGATTATTTAGTGCCTTATAAAAGATCAAGATTATTAGACTTACTACCTTAGACTTACTGCCTTGTAACAGGCTTACTGCCTTGTCAAGTCAATATCATTAGATTTACTGCTTTATAACAGGTCAAGATTATCAGATTTACTGCCTTATAACAAGTCCAGTTCATTAGACTTAATGCCTTGTAACAGGTCAAGTTCATTATAGTTAATGCTATTTAACAGGTCAAGATCATTAGATTTACTGCCTTATGACAGGTCAAGATCGTTGGATTCACTGTCTTTACATCATTAGATTTACTAACTTATAACAGGTCAGGATCATTAGATTTACTGCCTTATCACAATCAAGATTATTATATTTATTGCTTTATTACATTTACTGCCTTATAACAAGTCCAGATCATTAGATTTACTACCTTATAACAGGTCAAGATCATTAGATTTACTGCCTTGTAGCACATGAAGAACATTAGATTTACTTCCTTGTAATAGGTCAAGATCATTAGATTTACTGCCTTGTAACCGGTCAAGATTTACTACCTTATAACAGTAAGATCATTAGATTTACTGCCTTGTAACAGGTCAAAATCATTAGATTAACTGCCTTATAACAAGTCAAGATTTACTACCTTATAACAGTAAGATCATTAGATTTACTGCCTTGTAACTGGTCAAGATTTACTACCTTATAACAGTAAGATCATTAGATTTACTGCCTTGTAACAGGTCAAGATTTACTACCTTATAACAATAAGATCATTAGATTTACTGCCTTGTAACTGGTCAAGATTTACTACCTTATGATAGTAAGATCATTAGATTTACTGCCTTGTAACAGGTCAAGATTTACTACTTTATAACAGTAAGATCATTAGATTTATTGCCTTGTAACAGGTCAAGATCATTAGATTTACTGCCTTAAAACAGATCACCTTTAGATTTACTGTCAAATAAGAGGTAGAGATCAATAGATTTCCTTCCATGTAATAGGTGAAGATCATTAGATTTACTTCCATGTAATAGGACAAGATCATTAGATTTACTGTCTGATAACAGATCCAAATCATTGGATTTACTGCCTTATATCAGGTCAAGATGATTAGATTTACTGCCTTATAACAGGTCAGGATCATTAGATTTACCCTTTTATGACAAGTCAAGATCATAAGATTTACTGCCATACAATGGGTCAAGATCATTAGATTTACTGCCTTATAACAGGTCAAGATCATTCAAGTGACTGCCTTATAATGGAGCAAGATCATAAGATTTACTGCCTTAAAACAGGTCAACATCATTATATTTACTGTCTTATAACAGGCCATCATTAGATTTAACAACTTATAATATATCATTAGATTTAATGCCATATAACATGTCAAGATCATTAGATTTACTGCCTTGTAACAGGTCAAGATCATTAGATTTACTGCCTTGTAACAGGTCAATATCATTAGATTCACTGCCTTATGACAGGTAAAGAACATTAGATTTACTATCTTAAAACAGGTCAGGATCATTAGATTTACTGCCTTATAACAGGTCAAGATCATTAGATTTACTGCCTTCAAACAGGTCAGAATCATTAGATTTACTGCCTTATAACAGGTCAAGATCATTAGATGTACTGCCTTATAACAGGACAAGATCATTACATTTACTGCCTTATAACAGCACAAAATCATTACATTTACAACTTTATAACATATCAAGATCATTATATTTACTGCTTTATAACAGGTCAAGATCATTAGATTTACCGCCTTATAACAGGTCAGATCATTAGATTTACTCATTTATAACAGGTCATGATCATTAGATTTACTGCCTTATAACAGGTCAGGATCATTAGATTTACTGCCTTATAACAGATCAAGTTCATTAGATTTACTGCCTTATAACAGGTCAGGATCATTAGATTAAATGCCTTATAAATGCCTTAGAAAATGATCAAGATCATTGTATATAACTGGCCTTGTAACAAGTCAAGATTATTAGATCATTAGATTAATGGATTATTTTATTTACAGGCCAAGATCATTAAATTTACTGCCCTATAACAGGTCAAAATCATCAGATTTACTGCCTTATAACAGGTTAAGATCATCAGATTTACTGCCTTATAACAAGTCAAGATTATATTTTCTTCCTTATAATGGGTCAAGATCATAAGATTTACTACCTCATAACAGGCCTTATAACAGGTCAAGATCATCGCATTTACTGCCTTAAAACAGGTCACCTTTAGATTTACTGTCAATTAACAGGTCAAAATCAATAGATTTACTTCCATGTAATAGGTCACAATCATTAGATTTACTTCCATATAATAGGTCAAGATCATTAGATTTACTGCCTTATAACAGATCAAGATCATTGGATATACTGCCTTATAACAGTATGAAATAAACTGATGTATCATATATACTACTAAACTTGCTATATTGTCATATGAAGTACTAACCTTGCTATCTTGTGATGATAAACAAATGCATCATAAGGAATACTAACCTTGTTATCTTGTGATAAACTGATGTATCATATGGACTACTTGTAAGACTCACGCACACTACCATTAATTTTTCATTAGCTATTTGTCATTATCACTTTACTGTGAGTTACATAGAGTTAGATGCATGTTGCCACGGGCTCACTGTTCCCACGGGCTACTGTTAATCAGGGTGTTTGAACACGTAAGAGCTGATCAGTTATTTGAACACATTGTTGAAAGGGTGTTTACGGACTCCCCTGTCAGTGTGACCCAAGGGACACACTGGCCAGCTTCGTCACACTGTTCACTAGAGTATGTCGTAGACTTTAGCCAAGAGTACTAAAGATGTACATACACGTTCTTTGTACTAAATCTACAAAGGCCGCCCGATCTTCATTAAGTACCATCCACGAAGAAGACCTGATTTTCTCCCTATCAACTCAACCTTAGGACTATCTTGTGGTAAACTGATATGAATTACTAACCTTGCTTTCTTGTGACAAACTTGCTATCTTTTAATAAATATATATGAAATGAGCTATTAACCTTGCCAAACTGTGATAATAAACTAATGTATCATATGTTTCCTTGTGTTGATAAACTGATGTATCATATGAACTAAACCTTGCTATGTTGCGATGATACTAACCTTGCTGTCTTGTGGTAACCTTAATATCTTGTGATGAACATATTATCCTTGCAATCTTGTGATGAACTTATGTTGCAATCTTGTCATAAACTGATCTACCATATGAACTACTAACCATCATACCTTATGATAAACTGATGTACCGTATAGACAAAGAACCTTGTTATCAAGTGGTAGCCTTGCTATCTTTGCTAAACTGATGTATCATATGAATTACTAACCTTTGCATCTTGTGAAAAGGTTAGTTTATTTTTTGATAAACTAATGTATCATATGAACTACTAATCTTGCTATCTTGTGATTAACTCATGCATCACATGAAATACTAATCTTACTATCTTGTGACAAACACATGTACCATATGATTATTAAATCTGATAATATCAGATTATTATCTTATAATGTGATAATAATCTGATAGTAAGTTAATGTATCATATTAACTATCCCTGGGGATAGGGGAGAAAGAATACGTCCCACGTATTCCCTGCGTGTCGTAGAAGGCGACTAAAAGGGAAGGGAGCGGGGGGCTGGAAATCCTCCCCTCTCATTTTTTTTTTTTCCAAAAGAAGGAACAGAGAAGAGGGCCAGGTGAGGATATTCCCTCAAAGGCCCAGTCCTCTGTTCTTAACGCTACCTCGCTATTGCGGGAAATAGCGAATAGTATGAAAAAAAAAAAAAAAAAAAAAAAAAAAAAATTAACTCCTAACCTTGTTTCCCTAAAGGACACTAAATTTGCAGTCTTTTGATGAACTACTAACCTTGCTATCTTGTGATAATAAACTGATGTATAATATGCAATACTAGCCTCGCTATCTTGTGAATCATATGAACTACTAAACTTCTTATCGTATCACGACTAACCTTGCAATCTTGTGGTAGACTGATTTATCATAAGAACTACTAACCTTGCTATCTTGTAACCTTGTTATCTTGTGATGATAAACTTAGGAACAATAAAATCTACTACCCGAGCTATCTTGAAATAAACTGGTGTATCATATGAACTACTAACCTTGATGTCTTGTGACAAACTACCCTTGCTGTCTTGTAAAAATAGACTAATGTATCATTTTAACTCCTTACCTTGTTCCCTTGTGATGATAGACACTAAACTTCCTATCGTGTTCCCTTTTGATGATAGACACTAAACTTCCTATCTTCTGATGAACTGATGCATCATATAGACCTTGCAATCTTGTGATAAACTGATCTACCATATGAACTACTAACCATCATACCTTATGATAAACTGATATACCGTATAGACAAAGAACCTTGTTATCTTTTGCTAAACTGATGAATTACTAACCTTTGCATCTTGTGAAGAACTGATGTATCATATGGACCTTGCTATCTTTTGATAAACTAATACATCACATGAAATACTAACCTTGCTATCTTGTGACGAACACATGTATCATATGAACTACTAACCTTGGGATAATAATCTGATGTATGAAGAAGTAAGAGTATTAGTGAAAGAGAAGAGAGAGGCATTTGGACAATTTTTGCAGGGAAAAAATGCAATTGAGTGGGAGAAGTATAAAAGAAAGAGACAGGAGGTCAAGAAAAAGGTGCAAGAGGTGAAAAAAAGGGCAAATGAGAGTTGGGGTGAGAGACTATCAGTAAATTTTAGGGAGAATAAAAAGATGTTCTGGAAGGAGGTAAATAGGGTGCGTAAGACAAGGGAGCAAATGGGAACTTCAGTGAAGGGCGTAAATGGGGAGGTGATAACAAGTAGCGGTGATGTGAGAAGGAGATGGAATGAGTATTTTGAAGGTTTGTTGAATGTGTCTGATGACAGAGTGGCAGATATAGGGTGTTTTGGTCGAGGTGGTGTGCAAAGTGAGAGGGTTAGGGAAAATGATTTGGTAAACAGAGAAGAGGTAGTAAAAGCTTTGCGGAAGATGAAAGCCGGCAAGGCAGCAGGTTTGGATGGTATTGCAGTGGAATTTATTAAAAAAGGGGGTGACTGTATTGTTGACTGGTTGGTAAGGTTATTTAATGTATGTATGACTCATGGTGAGGTGCCTGAGGATTGGCGGAATGCGTGCATAGTGCCATTGTACAAAGGCAAAGGGGATAAGAGTGAGTGCTCAAATTACAGAGGTATAAGTTTGTTGAGTATTCCTGGTAAATTATATGGGAGGGTATTGATTGAGAGGGTGAAGGCATGTACAGAGCATCAGATTGGGGAAGAGCAGTGCGGTTTCAGAAGTGGTAGAGGATGTGTGGATCAGGTGTTTGCTTTGAAGAATGTATGTGAGAAATACTTAGAAAAGCAAATGGATTTGTATGTAGCATTTATGGATCTGGAGAAGGCATATGATAGAGTTGATAGGGATGCTCTGTGGAAGGTATTAAGAATATATGGTGTGGGAGGAAAGTTGTTAGAAGCAGTGAAAAGTTTTTATCGAGGATGTAAGGCATGTGTACGTGTAGGAAGAGAGGAAAGTGATTGGTTCTCAGTGAATGTAGGTTTGCGGCAGGGGTGTGTGATGTCTCCATGGTTGTTTAATTTGTTTATGGATGGGGTTGTAAGGGAGGTAAATGCAAGAGTCCTGGAAAGAGGGGCAAGTATGAAGTCTGTTGGGGATGAGAGAGCTTGGGAAGTGAGTCAGTTGTTGTTCGCTGATGATACAGCGCTGGTGGCTGATTCATGTGAGAAACTGCAGAAGCTGGTGACTGAGTTTGGTAAAGTGTGTGGAAGAAGAAAGTTGAGAGTAAATGTGAATAAGAGCAAGGTTATTAGGTACAGTAGGGGTGAGGGTCAAGTCAATTGGGAGGTGAGTTTGAATGGAGAAAAACTGGAGGAAGTGAAGTGTTTTAGATATCTGGGAGTGGATCTGTCAGCGGATGGAACCATGGAAGCGGAAGTGGATCATAGGGTGGGGGAGGGGGCGAAAATTTTGGGAGCCTTGAAAAATGTGTGGAAGTCGAGAACATTATCTCGGAAAGCAAAAATGGGTATGTTTGAGGGAATAGTGGTTCCAACAATGTTGTATGGTTGCGAGGCGTGGGCTATGGATAGAGATGTGCGCAGGAGGATGGATGTGCTGGAAATGAGATGTTTGAGGACAATGTGTGGTGTGAGGTGGTTTGATCGAGTAAGTAACGTAAGGGTAAGAGAGATGTGTGGAAATAAAAAGAGCGTGGTTGAGAGAGCAGAAGAGGGTGTTTTGAAATGGTTTGGGCACATGGAGAGAATGAGTGAGGAGAGATTGACCAAGAGGATATATGTGTCGGAGGTGGAGGGAACGAGGAGAAGAGGGAGACCAAATTGGAGGTGGAAAGATGGAGTGAAAAAGATTTTGAGTGATCGGGGCCTGAACATGCAGGAGGATGAAAGGAGAGCAAGAAATAGAGTGAATTGGAGTCATGTGGTATACAGGGGTTGACGTGCTGTCAGTGGATTGAAGCAAGGCATGTGAAGCGTCTGGGGTAAACCATGGAAAGCTGTGTAGGTATGTATATTTGCGTGTGTGGACGTGTGTATGTACATGTGTATGGGGGGGGGGTTGGGCCATTTCTTTCGTCTGTTTCCTTGCGCTACCTCGCAAACGCGGGAGACAGCGACAAAGTATAAAAAAAAAGAAAAAAAAAAAAAAAAAAAATGATAATAAACTAATGTATCATATTAACTCCTAACCTTGTTTCCTTGTGATCACATGGACACTAAATTTGCTGTCTTTTGATGAACTGATGAACTACTAAACTATCCTTGCTGTCTTGTGATGAACTGATGAATCATATGAACTACTAAACTTCTTAACGTATCATGACCTTGATGAACGACCTTGCAATCTTGTGATGAACTGATGTATCATATGGATTACTAACCCTGTTATCTTGTGATAGACTTAGGAACAATACAAGAAACTACCCTAGCTATCTTGCTGTCTTGTGAAAATTATCTGATGTATGAAATGAACTATTAACCTTGCCATCTTGTAAAAATAAACTATCATATGGACACTAAACTTCCTATCGTCAGATATAGACTACTAAACTATCCTTGCTATCTTGTGATGATAAACTTATGCTGTCTTGTTAAACTACAACTATAAACTACAAACCTTACTATCTTTTGATGATCTTATGATAAACTGATGTATCATATGGGTTACATTCCTCGCAATCTTGTGCTGTCTTTGCTATCTTATAATAAACCGTGCTATCTTGTGATAAACTGATTTATCATATGAAATACAAATCTTGTTATCTTGTGATGATAATCCGATGCATCATATGCTATCTTTTATTAGATTTGCTGTGTATTATATGTTTTATATGAATTACTAACCTAACTATTTTCTGATGATCTATTAAATCATCAGATGATCTATTAACCTTGTTATCTCATGATAAACTGAAGCATCTTATAAAGTACTAAACTTGCTATCTTGTATTAAATGTACTAAAAACCTTGCTGTCTTGTGATATGGACCACCAACCTTGCTATCTTGTGATAAACTGATGTATCATATGTCCTAAAAACCTTGCTATCTTGTGATAAACTGATATATGCTATGAACTATTAACCTTCTTATCCTTGTGATGATAAACAAACTGTGATAAATTGACGTATCATATGAACTACTAGCCTTGCTATCTTGTGATGATAAACTGATGTATCATATGAACTACTAAACTTGCTATCTTGGGATGAACAGCTTGAAATAAACTTTGCTATCATATGAACTACTAAATTTGCTATGTTTTATTAAACTTGCTATGTATTATATGTTTTATATGAATTACTAACCTAACTATTTTCTGATGATCTATTAACCTTGCATCATATGAACTAATTACCTATTAACTATTAGCCTTGTTAATAAATAAAACGATGTATCATAAGAACTACTGACCATGCTAGCAAATCTTGTGATATACAGATTTATCATATAAACTACTAACCTTGTTATCTTGCAATGATAAGCTGATGTATCATATGAAATAAACCTTGCTATCTTGTGAGGATAAACATATCTATCATATGAACACCTAACCTTGCTGTCTCGTGATGATAAACTGATGTATCATATGAACTGCTAACCTTGCTACCTTGTGATGATAAACTGATATATCACATGAACTCCTAACCTAGATTTCTTGTGACAAATTCAAGTATCATATGGACTACTAACCTTGCTATCTTATGAAAAACTAATAAATCATTTGGACATATGAACTACTTGTGATAAACTGTTTTAAACTGATGTATCACATGTAGTAAAAACGATGCACTCTTGTAATAAATTGTTGTGTTATATGAACTATTAACCGTGCTATCATGTGGTAAACTGACGTACCTCGCTATCTTGTGACGATAAACTGATATATCACATGAGCTACTAACCTTGCTGTCTTCTGCTAAACTGTTGTATCATATGAACTACTAACCTTGTGATAATAAACTGATGTATCTTGTGGTGATAAAGCGATGTATCACATGATCATTATCATTGCAACCTTGTGATGAACTTATGTAGCATAAACACTACTAACCTTGCTATCTTTTGCTAAACTGATGGATCATATGAACTACTGACCTTGCAATCTTGTGATGAACTTATGTAGCATCGTCACACTGTTCACTGGAGTATGTCGTAGACTTTAGCCAAGAGTACTAAAGATTACACATTCTTTGTAATAAATCTACAAAGGCTGCCCGATCTTCACTGAGTACCATCCATCCTTGATAAAGTGATGTACCATATGAACTAAAAATGATGTATCACATGAACTATTATGATTGCAACCTTGTGATGAACTTATGCTATCTTTTGGTAAACTACTAAACTACTGAACGACTGACTTTGCAATCATATGATGAACTTATGTACCATATGAACTACTAATATTAATATCTTGTTATAAACGGATGTATCCAGTGGACAACTGACTTTTTTATCATGTGGTAAATTGATGCATCAAATGTATCTTTTTGTCTACTTCTCTTATTGTCTTGCGATAATAATCTGATGTATCAAATTATCTTATGATAAACTGATGTATCATATAAACTCCTACCCTTGTTCCCTTGTGATCATAAACTCATGTATCATATTAACCTTATATATGTATCTTATGTACCTTATATATGTATCATATTAACCTTATAAAAGGTCAAGATCATCAGATTCACTGCCTTATAACAGGTCAGGATCATTAGATTTACTGCCTTATAACAGATTTAGTGCCTTGTAACATATCAAAATCATTAAATTTACTGCCTTAGAACAGGTCAAGATCATTAATTTTACTTCCTTTTACCAGGTCAAGATCATTAGATTTACTGCCTTATAACAGGTCAAGATCATTAGATTTACTGCCTTATAACAGGTGAAGATCATATGAAGTCCATATGAAGATCATATGGACTAATTACCTATTATTTACTGCCTTATAACAGGTAAAGATCATTAGATTTACTTCCTTATAACAAGATCATTAGATTTACTGCCTTACGACAGGTCAAGGTCATTAGAGTGACAGCCTTATAACAAGTCAAGATCATCTGACAGTCAAGATCATCAGATTTACTGCCGTATAACAGGTCAAGATCATTAGATTTACTGCCTAATACCAGGTCAAGATCATTTGATTTACTGCCTTATAAATGGTCAAGATCATTAGATTTACTGCCGTATAACAGTAGATCTACTGTAAAAAGATCATTATATTCAATGCCTTGTAACAGGTCAACATTTACTGAATTATAACAGGTCAAGATTATTAGATTTACTGCCTTATAAGAGGCCAACATCATTAGATTTACTGCCTTGTAACAGGTCAAGATCATTAGATTTACTGCCTTATAACTGGTCATGATTTACTGCCTTAAATCAGGTCAAGATCATTAGATTTATTGCCATATAACCAGACAAGACCATTAGATTTACTGCTTTATAACATGTCAAAATCATTAGATTTACTACCTTGTAACAGGTCAAGATCATTAGATTCACTGCATTGTAATAAGTCAAGATCATTAGATTTACTGCCTCATAACAGGTGAGGATTATTGTATTTACTGCCTTTTAACAGGTCAAGATCATTAGATTAATTGCCTTATCATCATTAGATTTACTGCCTTTTAACAGGTCAAGATCATTACATTTACTGCCTTTTAACAGGTCATCGTTAGATTTACCGCCTTTCAACAAGTCAAGATCATTAGATTAATTGCCTTATAAGAGCTCATGACCATTACATTTACTGCCTTATAGCAGGTCACGATCATTAGATTTACTGCCTTATAACATGTCATGATCATTACATTTACTACCTTGTAACAGGGCAAGATCTTTAGATTTACTGCCTTATAACAAGTCAAGATCAATAGACTTACTGCCTTGTAATAGGTCAACATCATTAGATTTAATGTCTTATAACAGGCCAAGATTTACTGCCATAAAACAGGTGAAGATGATTAGATTTACTGCCTTATAACATGACAAAATCATTAGATTTACTGCTATATAACATATAAAGATCATTAGATTAATTGCCTTGTAACAGGTCAATAATCATTAGATTTAAAGCCTTATAACAGGTGAAGATTATTAGATTTACAACCTTATAACAGGTGAGATCATTAAATTTACTGCCTTATAACTGGTCAAGATAATTTGATTCACTCATAACAGGTGATTATTTTATCTACTGCCTTATAACAGGTCAAGATCATTAAATTTACTGCCCTATAACAGGTCAATATTTTCTGCCTTATAACAGATCTAGATCTAGATGCCTTATAACATGTAACAGGTCAAGATCATAATATTTTCTGGCTTATAACAGATCTAGATCATTAGATTTACTGCCTTATAACAGGTCAAAATCATTAAAGTGATTGCCTTATAACAGGTCAAGATCATTAGATTTACTGTCTTATAACTTATAACAGATCAAGATCATTAGATCAATTGACTTATAACAGGTCAAGATCATGAGACTGACTGTCAAGATCTTTAAATTTACTGATGTATACAAGGTTGATCAATAGATTTACTACCTTGTAACAAGTCAAGATCATCAGATATACTGCCTTAAAACATGTCAAGATTATTTAGTGCCTTATAAAAGATCAAGATTATTAGACTTACTACCTTAGACTTACTGCCCTGTACCAGGCTTACTGCCTTGTCAAGTCAATATCATTAGATTTACTGCTTTATAACAGGTCAAGATTATCAGATTTACTGCCTTATAACAAGTCCAGTTCATTAGACTTAATGCCTTGTAACAGGTCAAGTTCATTATAGTTAATGCTATTTAACAGGTCAAGATCATTAGATTTACTGCCTTATGACAGGTCAAGATCATTGGATTCACTGTCTTTACATCATTAGATTTACTATCTTATAACAGGTCAGGATCATTAGATTTACTGCCTTATCACAATCAAGATTATTATATTTATTGCTTTATTACATTTACTGCCTTATAACAAGTCCAGATCATTAGATTTACTACCTTATAACAGGTCAAGATCATTAGATTTACTGCCTTGTAGCACATGAAGAACATTAGATTTACTTCCTTGTAATAGGTCAAGATCATTAGATTTACTGCCTTGTAACCGGTCAAGATTTACTACCTTATAACAGTAAGATCATTAGATTTACTGCCTTGTAACAGGTCAAAATCATTAGATTAACTGCCTTATAACAAGTCAAGATTTACTACCTTATAACAGTAAGATCATTAGATTTACTGCCTTGTAACTGGTCAAGATTTACTACCTTATAACAGTAAGATCATTAGATTTACTGCCTTGTAACAGGTCAAGATTTACTACCTTATAACAGTAAGATCATTAGATTTACTGCCTTGTAACTGGTCAAGATTTACTACCTTATAACAGTAAGATCATTAGATTTACTGCCTTGTAACAGGTCAAGATTTACTACCTTATAACAGTAAGATCATAAGATTTACTGCCTTGTAACAGGTCAAGATCATTAGATTTACTGCCTTAAAACAGGTCACCTTTAGATTTACTGTCAAATAAGAGGTAGAGATCAATAGATTTCCTTCCATGTAATAGGTGAAGATCATTAGATTTACTTCCATGTAATAGGTCAAGATCATTAGATTTACTGTCTGATACCAGATCAAGATCATTGGATTTACTGCCTTATATCAGGTCAAGATGATTAGATTTACTGCCTTATAACAGGTCAGGATCATTAGATTTACCCTTTTATGACAAGTCAAGATCATAAGATTTACTGCCATACAACGGGTCAAGATCATTAGATTTACTGCCATATAACAGGTCAAGATCATTAGATTTACTGCCTTCAAACAGGTCAGGATTATTAGATTTACTGCCTTACAACAGGTCAAGATCATTAGATTTACTGCCTTATAACAGGACAAGATCATTACATTTACTGCCTTATAACAGCACAAAATCATTAGATTTACAACTTTATAACATATCAAGATCATTATATTTACTGCTTTGTAACAGGTCAAGATCATTAGATTTACTGCCTTATAACAGGTCAAGATCATTAGATTTAATGTCTTATAACAGGCCAAGATTTACTGCCATAAAACAGGTGAAGATGATTAGATTTACTGCCTTATGACATGACAAAATCATTAGATTTACTGCTATATAACATATAAAGATCATTAGATTAATTGCCTTGTAACAGGTCAATAATCATTAGATTTAAAGCCTTATAACAGGTGAAGATTATTAGATTTACTACCTTATAACAGGTGAGGATCATTAAATTTACTGCCTTATAACTGGTCAAGATAATTTGATTCACTCATAACAGGTGATTATTTTATCTACTGCCTTATAACAGGTCAAGATCATTAAATTTACTGCCCTTTTTTTTTTTTTTTTTTTTTTTTGCTTTGTCGCTGTCTCCCGCGTTTGCGAGGTAGCGCAAGGAAACAAATGAAAGAAATGGCCCAACCCACCCCCATACACATGTATATACATACGTCCACAGACACATATATACATACCTACACAGCTTTCCATGGTTTACCCCAGACGCTTCACATGCCCCGATTCAATCCACTGACAGCACGTCAACCCCGGTATACCACATCGCTCCAATTCACTCTATTCCTTGCCCTCCTTTCACCCTCCTGCATGTTCAGGCCCCGATCACACAAAATCTTTTTCACTCCATCTTTCCACCTCCAATTTGGTCTCCCTCTTCTCCTCGTTCCCTCCACCTCCGACACATATATCCTCTTGGTCAATCTTTCCTCACTCATTCTCTCCATGTGCCCAAACCATTTCAAAACACCCTCTTCTGCTCTCTCAACCACGCTCTTTTTATTTCCACACATCTCTCTTACCCTTACGTTACTTACTCGATCAAACCACCTCACACCACACATTGTCCTCAAACATCTCATTTCCAGCACATCCATCCTCCTGCGCACAACTCTATCCATAGCCCACGCCTCGCAACCATACAACATTGTTGGAACCACTATTCCTTCAAACATACCCATTTTTGCTTTCCGAGATAATGTTCTCGACTTCCACACATTCTTCAAGGCTCCCAGAATCTTCGCCCCCTCCCCCACCCTATGATCCACTTCCGCTTCCATGGTTCCATCCGCTGCCAGATCCACTCCCAGATATCTAAAACACTTCACTTCCTCCAGTTTTTCTCCATTACTGCCCTATTACAGGTAAATATTTTCTGCCTTATAACAGATCTAGATCTAGATGCCTTATAACATGTAACAGGTCAAGATCATAATATTTTCTGGCTTATAACAGATCTAGATCATTAGATTTACTGCCTTATAACAGGTCAAAATCATTAAAGTGATTGCCTTATAACAGGTCAAGATCATTAGATTTATTGTCTTATAACTTATAACAGATCAAGATCATTAGATCAATTGACTTATAACAGGTCAAGATCATTAGACTGACTGTCAAGATCTTTAAATTTACTGATGTATACAAGGTTGATCAATAGATTTACTACCTTGTAACAAGTCAAGATCATCAGATATACTGCCTTAAAACATGTCAAGATTATTTAGTGCCTTATAAAAGATCAAGATTATTAGACTTACTACCTTAGACTTACTGCCTTGTAACAGGCTTACTGCCTTGTCAAGTCAATATCATTAGATTTACTGCTTTATAACAGGTCAAGATTATCAGATTTACTGCCTTATAACAAGTCCAGTTCATTTGACTTAATGCCTTGTAACAGGTCAAGTTCATTATAGTTAATGCTATTTAACAGGTCAAGATCATTAGATTTACTGCCTTATGACAGGTCAAGATCATTGGATTCACTGTCTTTACATCATTAGATTTACTAACTTATAACAGGTCAGGATCATTAGATTTACTGCCTTATCACAATCAAGATTATTATATTTATTGCTTTATTACATTTACTGCCTTATAACAAGTCCAGATCATTAGATTTACTACCTTATAACAGGTCAAGATCATTAGATTTACTGCCTTGTAGCACATGAAGAACATTAGATTTACTTCCTTGTAATAGGTCAAGATCATTAGATTTACTGCCTTGTAACCGGTCAAGATTTACTACCTTATAACAGTAAGATCATTAGATTTACTGCCTTGTAACAGGTCAAAATCATTAGATTAACTGCCTTATAACAAGTCAAGATTTACTACCTTATAACAGTAAGATCATTAGATTTACTGCCTTGTAACTGGTCAAGATTTACTACCTTATAACAGTAAGATCATTAGATTTACTGCCTTGTAACAGGTCAAGATTTACTACCTTATAACAGTAAGATCATTAGATTTACTGCCTTGTAACTGGTCAAGATTTACTACCTTATAATAGTAAGATCATTAGATTTACTGCCTTGTAACAGGTCAAGATTTACTACTTTATAACAGTAAGATCATTAGATTTGCTGCCTTGTAACAGGTCAAGATCATTAGATTTACTGCCTTAAAACAGGTCACCTTTAGATTTACTGTCAAATAAGAGGTAGAGATCAATAGATTTCCTTCCATGTAATAGGTGAAGATCATTAGATTTACTTCCATGTAATAGGTCAAGATCATTAGATTTACTGTCTGATAACAGATCAAGATCATTGGATTTACTGCCTTATATCAGGTCAAGATGATTAGATTTACTGCCTTATAACAGGTCAGGATCATTAGATTTACCCTTTTATGACAAGTCAAGATCATAAGATTTACTGCCATACAACGGGTCAAGATCATTAGATTTAGTGCCTTATAACAGGTCAAGATCATTAGATTTACTGCCTTCAAACAGGTCAGGATCATTAGATTTACTGCCTTACAACAGGTCAAGATCATTAGATTTACTGCCTTATAACAGGACAAGATCATTACATTTACTGCCTTATAACAGCACAAAATCATTAGATTTACAACTTTATAACATATCAAGATCATTATATTTACTGCTTTATAACAGGTCAAGATCATTAGATTTACTGCCTTATAACAGGTCAAGATCATTAGATTTACTCATTTATAACAGGTCATGATCATTAGATTTACTGCCTTATAACAGTTCAGGATCATTAGATTTACTGCCTTATAACTGATCAAGTTCATTAGATTTACTGCCTTATAACAGGTCAGGATCATTAGATTAAATGCCTTATAAATGCCTTCGAAAATGATCAAGATCATTGTATATAACTGGCCTTGTAACAAGTCAAGATTATTAGATCATTAGATTAGAGGATTATTTTATTTACAGGCCAAGATCATTAAATTTACTGCCCTATAACAGGTCAAAATCATCAGATTTACTGCCTTATAACAGGTTAGGACCATCAGATTTACTGCGTTATAACAAGTCAAGATTATATTTTCTTCCTTATAATGGGTCAAGATCATAAGATTTACTGCCTCATAACAGGCCTTATAACAGGTCAAGATCATCGCATTTACTGCCTTAAAACAGGTCACCTTTAGATTTACTGTCAATTAACAGGTCAAAATCAATAGATTTACTTCCATGTAATAGGTCACGATCATTAGATTTACTTCCATATAATAGGTCAAGATCATTAGATTTACTGCCTTATAACAGATCAAGATCATTGGATATACTGCCTTATAACAGGTCAAGATCATTAGATTTACTGCCTTATAACAGGACAAGATCATTAGATTTACTGCTTTACAAAATGTCAAGATCATTAGATTTACTGCCTTGTAACAGGTCAAGATCATCAGATTTATTTTCTTATAACAGGACAAGATCATTAGATTTACTGCCTTGTAACATAGCAACATCATTATATTTACTGCTTTATAACAGGTCAAGATTATTAGATTTACTGCCTTATAACAGGCTAAAATCATTACATTTACTGCCTTGTGACATGTCAAGATAATTTGATGCACTCATCTAGTAACAAGTCAAGATCATTAGATTTACTGCCTCATAACAGGTGAGGACTATTTTATGTACTGCCTTATAACTGGTCAAGATCATTAGATTTACTGCCTTGTAACCGGTCAAGATCATTAGATTTACTGCCTTGTAACAGGTCAAGATCATTAGATTAACTGCCTTATAACAGGTCAAGATCATTAGATTTACTGCCTTAAAACAGATCACCTTTAGACTTACTGTCAAATAAGAGGTAGAGATCAATAGATTTACTTCCATGTAATAGGTCAATATCATTACATTTTCTTCCATGTAATAGGTCAAGATCATTAGATATACTGTCTTATAACAGATCAAGATCATTGGATTTACTGCCTTATAACAGGTCAAGATCATTAGATTTACTGCCTTATAACAGGTCAGGATCATTACATTTACCCTTTTATGACAAGTTAAGATCATAAGATTTACTGCCGTACAATGGGGTCAAGATCATTAGATTTACTGCCTTATAACAGGTCAAGATCATTCAAGTGACTGCCTTATAACTGCCTTATAACAAGTCAAGATCATTATATTTACTGTCTTATAACAGGTCATCATTAGATTTAACAACTTATAATATATCATTAGATTTAATGCCATATAACATGTCAAGATCATTAGATTTACTGCCTTGTAACAGGTCAAGATCATTAGATTTACTGCCTTGTAACAGGTCAAGATCATTCAAGTGACTGCCTTATAACAAAGCAAGATCATAAGATTTACTGCCTTATAACAGGTCAAGATCATTATATTTACAGGTCATCATAAGATTTAACAACTTATAACATATCATTAGATTTAATGCCATATGACAGGTCAAGATCATTAGATTTACTGCCTTATAGAAGGGCAAGATTTTAAGACTTACTGCCTTATAACAGGTCAAGATCATTAGATTTACTGCCTTATAACAGGTCAAGATCATTAGATTTACTGCCTTAAAACAGGTCACCTTTAGATTTACTGCCTAATAAGAAGTCAATATCATTAGATTTACCACCTAATAACAGGTCAAAATCATTAGATTTACTGCCATGTAACAGATCAAGATCATTGGATTTACTGCCTTATAACAGGTCAAGATGACTGAATTTACTACCTTATAACAGGTCAAGTTCATTAGATTTACTGCCTTATAACAGGTCAGGATCATTAAATTTACTGCCTTATAACAGGACAAGATCATTAGATATAGTGCTTTAAAACATGTCAAGATTATTAGATTTACTGCCTTATAACAAATCAAGATCATTAGATTCACTGCCTTGTGACTAGTCAAGACCATTAGATTTACTTCTTCATAACAGGTGGTCATTAGGTTCACTGTCTTGTAACTAGTCAAGATCATTAGATTTACTTCTTCATAACAGGTGAGGATTATTATATTTACTGCCTTATAACAGGCCAAGATCATTAAATTTACTGCCTTATAACAGGTCAAGATAATTAGATTTACTGCCTTATAACAGGTCAAGATCATTAGATATACTGCTTTACAACATGTCAAGATCTTGTAACAGGTCAAGATCATAATATTTTCTGCCTTATAACGCATCTAGATCATTAAATTTACTGCCTTATAACAGGTCAAGATCATTAGATTTAATAACTTATAACAGATCAAGATCATCAGATCAATTGACTTATAATAGGTCAAGGTCATTTGATTTACTGCCATATAACAGGTCAAGATCATTAGGTTTTCTGCCTTATAACAGGTCAAGATCATTAAATTAATTGCCTTATAACAGGAGAAGATCATTAGATTTACTGGCTAATAAATGGTCAAGATCTTTACATATACTGCCTTGTAACAGGTCAACATTATTAGATTTACTGCCTTGTAATTGGTCAAGATCATTAGATTGAATGCCTTATAACAGGTCAAGATCATTAGATTTACTGCCTTATAACAGGTCATCATTAGATTTACTGCCTTTTAACAGGTCAAGATTAGATTAATTGCCTTATAACAGGTCATGATCATAAACACTTAGAGATCAAGATCATTAGATTAATTGACTTATAACATGTCAGGATCATTAGATTTACTGCAATATAACAGGTCAAGATCATTACATTTACTGCTTTTATAACAGGTCATCATTAGATTTACTGCCTTTTACCAGGTCAAGATCATTAGATTACTTGCCTTATAACAGGTCATGATCATTAGATTTACTGCCTTATAACACATCATGATCATTAGAATTACTGCCTTGTAACAGGGCAATATCTTTAGATTTACTGCCTTATAACAAGTCAGGATCAAGAACATTACATTTGATGTCTTATAACAGGCCATGAAATAGGTGATGATTAGATTTATTGCCTTAAAAATGGTTAAGATCAAAATGGTCAAAAGCAAAAGATCTACTGCTTTATAAAATATGAAGATCATTAGATTTACAGCCTTACAACAGGTGAAGATCATTAGATTAACTGCATTGAAAGAGGTCATCTTTAGATTTACTGCCTTATAACAAGTCAATATCATTAGATTTACCGCCTACTAACAGGGCAGGATCATTAAATTTACTGCCGTGTAACATGTCAAGATTATAACAGGTCAAGATTATTAGATTTACTGCCTTATAACAGGTTAAGATCATTAGATTTACTGCCTTATAACAGGTCAGGATCATTAGATTTACCCTTTTATGGCAAGTCAAGATCATAAGATTTACTGCCGTACAATGGGTCAAGATCATTAGATTTACTGCCTTATAACAGGTCAAGATCATTCAAGTGACTGCCTTATAACTGCCTTATAACAAGTCAAGATCATTATATTTACTGTCTTATAACAGGTCATCATTAGATTTTTTTTTTTTTTTTTTTTTTATACTTTGTCGCTGTCTCCCGCGCTTGCGAGGTAGCGCAAGGAAACAGACGAAAGAAATGGCCCAACCCCCCCCCATACACATGTACATACACACGTCCACACACGCAAATATACATACCTACACAGCTTTCCATGGTTTACCCCAGACGCTTCACATGCCTTGATTCACTCCACTGACAGCAAGTCAACCCCTGTATACCACATCGCTCCAATTCACTCTATTCCTTGCCCTCCTTTCACCCTCCTGCATGTTCAGGCCCCGATCACACAAAATCTTTTTCACTCCATCTTTCCACCTCCAATTTGGTCTCCCTCTTCTCCTCGTTCCCTCCACCTCCGACACATATATCCTCTTGGTCAATCTTTCCTCACTCATTCTCTCCATGTGCCCAAACCATTTCAAAACACCCTCTTTCTCATTAGATTTAACAACTTATAATATATCATTAGATTTAATGCCATATAACATGTCAAGATCATTAGATTTACTGCCTTGTAACAGGTCAAGATCATTAGATTTACTGCCTTGTAACAGGTCAAGATCATTAGAGTTAATGCTATATAACAGGTCAAGATCATTAGATTTACTGCCTTATGACAGATAAAGATCATTAGATTTACTATCTTAAAACAGGTCAGGATCATTAGATTTACTGCCTTATAACAGGTCAAGATCATTAGATTTACTGCCTTCAAACAGGTCAGGATCATTAAATTTACTACCTTATAACAGGACAAGATCATTACATTTACTGCCTTATAACAGCACAAAATCATTAGATTTACACCTTTATAACATCTCAAGATCATTATATTTACTGCTTTATAACAGGTCAAGATCATTAGATTTACTGCCTTATGACAGGTCAAGATCATTAGATTTACTCATTTATAACAGGTCATGATCATTAGATTTACTGCCTTATAACAGTTCAGGATCATTAGATTTACTGCCTTATAACAGGTCAGGATCATTAGATTAAATGCCTGATATATGCCTTAGAAAATGATCAAGATCATTTTATATAACTGGCCTTGTAACAAGTCAAGATCATTAGATCATTAGATTAGAGGATTATTTTATTTACAGGTCAAGATCATTAAATATACTGCCCTATAACAGGTCAAAATCATCAGATTTACTGCCTTATAACAGGTTAAGACCATCAGATTTACTGCGTTATAACAAGTCAAGATTATATTTTCTTCCTTATAATGGGTCAAGATCATAAGATTTACTGCCTCATAACAGGCGTTATAACAGGTCAAGATCATCGCATTTACTGCCTTAAAACAGGTCACCTTTAGATTTACTGTCAATTAACAGGTCAAAATCAATAGATTTACTTCCATGTAATAGGTCACGATCATTAGATTTACTTCCATAAAATAGGTCAAGATCATTAGATTTACTGCTTTATAACAGATCAAGATCATTTGATATACTGCCTTATAACAGGTCAAGATCATTAGATTTACTGCCTTATAACAAGACAAGATCATTAGATTTACTGCTTTACAACATGTCAAGATCATTAGATTTACTGCCTTGTAACAGGTCAAGATCATCAGACTTATTTTCTTATAACAGGACAAGATCATTAGATTTACTGCCTTGTAACATATCAAGATCATTATATTTACTGTCTTATAACAGGTCATCATTAGATTTAACAACTTATAATATATCATTAGATTTGCTGCCTTATAACAGGCCAAAATCATTACATTTACTGCCTTGTAACATGTCAAGATAATTTGATGCACTCATCTTGTAACAAGTCAAGATCATTAGATTTACTGCCTCATAACAGGTGAGGATTATTTTATTTACTTCCTGATAACAGGTCAAGATCATTAGATTTACTGCCTTGTAACTGGTCAAGATCATTAGATTTACTACCTTATAACAGTAAGATCATTAGATTTACTGCCTTGTAACAGGCCAAGATCATTAGATTAACTGCCTTATAACAGGTCAAGATCATTAGATTTACTGCCTTAAAACAGGTCACCTTTAGATTTACTGTCAAATAAGAGGTAGAGATCAATAGATTTACTTCCATGTAATAGGTCAAGATCATTAGATTTACTTCCATGTAATAGGTCAAGATCATTAGATTTACTTCAATGTAATAGGTCAAGATCATTAGATTTACTGCCTTGTAACAGGTCGATATTATTAGATTTACTGCCTTGTAATAGGTCAAGATCATTAGATTGAATGCCTTATAACAGGTCAAGATCATTAAATTTACTGCTTTGTGACAGGTCAAGATCTTTAAATTTACTAACGTATACGAGGTTGATCATTAGATTTGCTGCCATGTAACAAGTCAAGATCATCAGATTCACTGCCTTAAATCATGTCAAGATCTATATATTTAATGCCTTATAAAAGGTCAAGATTATTAGATTTACTACCTTAGAGCAGGTCAAGATCATTAAACTTACTGCCTTTTAACAGGTCAATATCAATATACTTACTGCGTTATCACAAGTCAATATCATTAGATTTACTTACTTTCTTGTACAGGTCAACATTAGGTTTAGTGCCCTATAACAAGTCAAAATCATGAGATTTACAAACTTATCAAAGGTCAGGATCATTAGATTTACTACCTTATAACAGGACAAGATCATTATATTTATTTTATTTTTTTATTATACTTTGTCGCTGTCTCCCGCGTTTGCGAGGTAGCGCAAGGAAACAGACGAAAGAAATGGCCCAACCCCCCCCCCCATACACATGTATATACATACGTCCACACACGCAAATATACATACCTACACAGCTTTCCATGGTTTACCCCAGACGCTTCACATGCCTTGCTTCAATCCACTGACAGCACGTCAACCCCGGTATACCACATCGCTCCAATTCACTCTATTCCTTGCCCTCCTTTCACCCTCCTGCATGTTCAGGCCCCGATCACACCAAATCTTTTTCACTCCATCTTTCCACCTCCAATTTGGTCTCCCTCTTCTCCTTGTTCCCTCCACCTCCGACACATATATCCTCTTGGTCAATCTTTCCTCACTCATCCTCTCCATGTGCCCAACCCACTTCAAAACACCCTCTTCTGCTCTCTCAACCACGCTCTTTTTATTTCCACACATCTCTCTTACCCTTACGTTACTCACTCGATCAAACCACCTCACACCACACATTGTCCTCAAACATCTCATTTCCAGCACATCCATCCTCCTGCGCACGACTCTATCCATAGCCCACGCCTCGCAACCATACAACATTGTTGGAACCACTATTCCTTCAAACATACCCATTTTTGCTTTCCGAGATAATGTTCTCGACTTCCACACATTCTTCAAGGCCCCCAGGATTTTCGCTCCCTCCCCCACCCTATGATCCACTTCCGCTTCCATGGTTCCATCCGCTGCCAGATCCACTCCCAGATATCTAAAACACTTCACTTCCTCCAGTTTTTCTCCATTCAAACTCACCTCCCAATTGACTTGACCCTCAACCCTACTGTAACTAATAACCTTGCTCTTATTCACATTTACTCTTAACTTTCTTCTTCCACACACTTTTCCAAACTCAGTCACCAGCTTCTGCAGTTTCTCACATGAATCAGCCACCAGCGCTGTATCATCAGCGAACAACAACTGACTCACTTCCCAAGCTCTCTCATCCCCAACAGACTTCATACTTGCCCCTCTTTCCAAAACTCTTGCATTTACCTCCCTAACAAGCCCATCCATAAACAAATTAAACAACCATGGAGACATCACACACCCCTGCCGCAAACCTACATTCACTGAGAACCAATCACTTTCCTCTCTTCCTACACGTACACATGCCTTACATCCTCGATAAAAACTTTTCACTGCTTCTAACAACTTTCCTCCCACACCATATATTCTTAATACCTTCCACAGAGCATCTCTATCAACTCTATCATATGCCTTCTCCAGATCCATAAATGCTACATACAAATCCATTTGCTTTTCTAAGTATTTCTCACATACATTCTTCAAAGCAAACACCTGATCCACACATCCTCTACCACTTCTGAAACCACACTGCTCTTCCCCAATCTGATGCTCTGTACATGCCTTCACCCTCTCAATCAATACCCTCCCATATGATTTACCAGGAATACTCAACAAACTTATACCTCTGTAATTTGAGCACTCACTCTTATCCCCTTTGCCTTTGTACAATGGCACTATGCACGCATTCCGCCAATCCTCAGGCACCTCACCATGAGTCATTTTTTTTTTTTTTTTTTTTTTTTTTATACTTTGTCGCTGTCTCCCGCGTTTGCGAGGTAGCGCAAGGAAACAGACGAAAGAAATGACCCAACCCCCCCCATACACATGTACATACACACGTCCACACACGCAAATATACATACCTACACAGCTTTCCATGGTTTACCCCAGACGCTTCACATGCCTTGATTCAATCCACTGACAGCACGTCAACCCCTGTATACCACATCGCTCCAATTCACTCTATTCCTTGCCCTCCTTTCACCCTCCTGCATGTTCAGGCCCCGATCACACAAAATCTTTTTCACTCCATCTTTCCACCTCCAATTTGGTCTCCCTCTTCTCCTCGTTCCCTCCACCTCCGACACATGTATGACACATGTATGAGTCATACATACATTAAATAACCTTACCAACCAGTCAACAATACAGTCACCCCCTTTTTTAATAAATTCCACTGCAATACCATCCAAACCTGCTGCCTTGCCGGCTTTCATCTTCCGCAAAGCTTTCACTACCTCTTCTCTGTTTACCAAATCATTTTCCCTAACCCTCTCACTTTGCACACCACCTCGACCAAAACACCCTATATCTGCCACTCTATCATCAAACACATTCAACAAACCTTCAAAATACTCACTCCATCTCCTTCTCACATCACCACTACTTGTTATCACCTCCCCATTTGCGCCCTTCACTGAAGTTCCCATTTGCTCCCTTGTCTTACGCACTTTATTTACCTCCTTCCAGAACATCTTTTTATTCTCCCTAAAATTTAATGATACTCTCTCACCCCAACTCTCATTTGCCCTTTTTTTCACCTCTTGCACCTTTCTCTTGACCTCCTGTCTCTTTCTTTTATACATCTCCCACTCAATTGCATTTTTTCCCTGCAAAAATTGTCCAAATGCCTCTCTCTTCTCTTTCACTAATACTCTTACTTCTTCATCCCACCACTCACTTCCCTTTCTAATCAACCCACCTCCCACTCTTCTCATGCCACAAGCATCTTTTGCGCAATCCATCACTGATTCCCTAAATACATCCCATTCCTCCCCCACTCCCCTTACTTCCATTGTTCTCACCTTTTTCCATTCTGTACTCAGTCTCTCCTGGTACTTCCTCACACAGGTCTCCTTCTCAAGCTCACTTACTCTCACCACCCTCTTCACCCCAACATTCACTCTTCTTTTCTGAAAATCCATACAAATCTTCACCTTAGCCTCCACAAGATAATGATCAGACATCCCTCCAGTTGCACCTCTCAGCACATTAACATCCAAAAGTCTCTCTTTCGCATGCCTGTCAATTAACACATAATCCAATAACGCTCTCTGGCCATCTCTCCTACTTACATAAGTATACTTATGTATATCTCGCTTTTTAAACCAGGTATTCCCAATCATCAGTCCTTTTTCAGCACATAAATCTACAAGCTCTTCACCATTTCCATTTACAACACTGAACACCCCATGTATACCAATTATTCCCTCAACTGCCACATTACTCACCTTTGCATTCAAATCACCCATCACTATGACCCGGTCTCGTGCATCAAAACCACTAACACACTCATTCAGCTGCTCCCAAAACACTTGCCTCTCTTGATCTTTCTTCTCATGCCCAGGTGCATATGCACCAATAATCACCCACCTCTCTCCATCAACTTTCAGTTTTACCCATATTAATCGAGAATTTACTTTCTTACACTCTATCACATACTCCCACAACTCCTGTTTCAGGAGTATTGCTACTCCTTCCCTTGCTCTTGTCCTCTCACTAACCCCTGACTTTACTCCCCAGACATTCCCAAACCACTCTTCCCCTTTACCCTTGAGCTTCGTTTCACTCAGAGCCAAAACATCCAGGTTCCTTTCCTCAAACATACTACCTATCTCTCCTTTTTTCACATCTTGGTTACATCCACACACATTTAGGCACCCCACTCTGAGCCTTCGAGGAGGATGAGCACTCCCCGCGTGACTCCTTCTTCTGTTTCCCATTTTAGAAAGTTAATACAAGGAGGGGAGGATTTCTGGCCCCCCGCTCCCGTCCCCTCTAGTCACTTTCTACGACACGCGAGGAATACGTGGGAAGTATTCTTTCACCCCTATCCCCAGGGATAATATACATATACACATACACACACATACACACACATACGCACACATACACACACACACATACATATTTATACATATGAGAAATGTAAGAAACAATTTAGAAAACTGAAACTTCTAGCTTGAAATGAATGAAAAAAAAGAATGTCACATAATGTTTCAACCTCTGGCTATGGAAAAAAGGAAATGTATAATTTATTTACACAAACGTCAATAGCAGTTCTCATCAATTTAACCACTGTATCAATAAGCTTCATTAAGCTTCATCATTAGATTTACTGCCATATAACAGCACAAAATCATTAGATTTACAACTTTATAACATATCAAGATCAAGGTCAAGATCATTAGATTTACTGCCTTATAACAGGTCAGGATCATTAGGTTTACTGCCTTATAACATGTCAAGATCATTAGATATACTGCCTTATAACAGATCAAGACCATTTGATATAACTGGCCTTGTAACAAGTTAAGGTCATTAGATTTACTGCCTCATAACAGGTGAGGATTATTTTATTTACTGCCTTATAACATGTCAAGATCATCAGATTTACTAACCCTATAACAGGTAAAATCATTAGATTTACTGCCTTATAACAGGTTAAGATCATTAGATTTACTGCCTTATAACAAGTCAAGATTTTAATATTTTCTTCCTTATAACGGATCAAGATCATAAGATTTACTGCCTCATAACAAATGAGGATTATAATTATTTATTGCCTTATAACAGGTCAAGATCATTACATTTACTGCCTTATAACAAGTCAAGATCATAAGATTTACTGTCGTATAACGGGTCAAGATCATTAGATTTACTGAATTATAACAGGTCAAGATTATTAAAATAACTGTCTTATAACAGGTCAAGTTCATAAGAGTTACTGCCTTATAACAGGTCAAGATCATTAGATTTACTGCCTTTTAACAGGTCAAGATCATTAGATTTACTGCTTCATAAATATACTGCCTTATAACAGGTCAAAATCATTAGATTTAATGCCTTATAACAGGCCAGGATCATTAGATTTACTGCCTTATAATTGGTCAAGATCATTAAATTTACTGCCTTATAACACGTAAAGATCATTATATCTACTGCCTTATAACAGGTCAATATCATTAATTTTACTGCCTTGTAACAGGTCAAGATCATTAATTTTAATGTCTTGTAAAAGGTGAAGATGATTAGATTTACTGCGACATAACAAGTCCAGATCATTAGATTTACTGCCTTATAACAGGATAAGATCTTTAGATATTCTGCCTTCTAACAAGGCAGTTCAAAAGACTTCCTGCCTTATAACAGGGAAAGAGCATTAGATTTACTGCCTTATAACAGGTCAAGATCATTAGATTTAATACCTTATAACAGGACAAGATCATTAGATTTACAGCCTCATAACAGGACAAAATCATTAGATTTACTGCTTTATAAAATATCTTTGTAACAGGTCAAGATCATTAGATCTACTGCCTTGTAACAAGTCAAGATCATTAGATTTCTGCCTAGTAACAAGTCAAGATCATTAGATTTACTGCTTTATAACAGGTCAAGATCATTAGATTTATAGCCTTATAAGAGGTGAAGGTCATGAGATTAAAACTGGTCATCTTTAGATTTACTGCCCTATAACAAGTCAATATCATTAGATTTACCGCCTACTAACAGGGAAAGATCATTAGATTTACTGCCGTGTAACAGGTCAAGATCAGTATATTTACTTCCATGTAATATGTCAAGATCATTAGATTTACTGCCTTATAGCAGGTCAAGATCATTAGATTTACTGCCTTGTAACATGTCAAGATCATTAGATTTACTACCTTATAACAGGTCAAGATCAGTAGATTTACCCTCTTATGAAAAGTCAAGATCATAAGATTTACTGCCGTATAACTGGTCAAGATCATTAGATTTACTGCCTTATAACAGGTCAAGATCATTCAAGTCACTGCCTTATAACAGATCAAGATCATAAGATTTACTGCCTTATAACAGGTCAAGATCATTATATTTACAGGTCATCATTAGATTTAACAACTTATAACATATCATTAGATTTAATGCCATGTAACAGGTCAAGATCATTAGATTTATTGCCTTATAAAAGGTCAAGATTATAAGACCTACTGCCTTATAACAGGTCAAGATCATTAGATTTACTGCCTTATAACAGGTCAAGATCAGTAGATTTAGTGCCTTAAAACAGGTCACCTTTAGATTTACTGCCTAATAAGAAGTCAATATCATTAGATTTACCACCTAATAACAGGTCAAGATCATTAGATTTACTGCCATGTAACAGATCAAGATCATTGGATTTACTGCCTTATAACAGGTCAAGATGACTGAATTTACTACCTTATAACAGGTCAAGATCATTAGATTTACTTCCTTATAACAGGTCAGGATCATTAAATTTACTGCCTTATAACAGGACAAGATCATTAGATATAGTGCTTTAAAACATGTCAAGATCATTAGATTCACTGCCTTGTAACAAGTCAAGACCATTAGATTTACTTCTTCATAACAGGTGATTATTAGATTCACTGCCTTGTAACTAGTCAAGATCATTAGATTTACTTCTTCATAACAGGTGAGGATTATTATATTTACTGCCTTATAACAGGCCAAGATCATTAAATTTACTGCCTTATAACAGGTCAAGATCATTAGATTTACTGCCTTATAACAGGTCAAGATCATTAGATATACTGCTTTACAACATGTCAAGATCTTGTAACAGGTCAAGATCATAATATTTTCTGCCTTATAACGCATCTAGATCATTAAATTTACTGCCTTATAACAGGTCAAGATCATTAGATTTAATAACTTATAACAGATCAAGATCATCAGATCAATTGACTTATAATAGGTCAAGGTCATTTAATTTACTGCCATATAACAGGTCAAGATCATTAGGTTTTCTGCCTTATAACAGGTCAAGATCATTAAATTAACTGCCTTATAACAGGAGAAGATCATTAGATTTACTGGCTAATAAATGGTCAAGATCATTACATATACTGCCTTGTAACAGGTCAACATTATTAGATTTACTGCCTTGTAATTGGTCAAGATCATTAGACTGAATGCCTTATAACAGGTCAAGATCATTAGATTTACTGCCTTATAACAGGTCATCATTAGATTTACTGCCTTTTAACAGGTCAAGATTAGATTAATTGCCTTATAACAGGTCATGATCATAAACACTTAGAGATCAAGATCATTAGATTAATTGACTTATAACATGTCAGGATCATTAGATTTACTGCGATATAACAGATCAAGATCATTACATTTACTGCCTTATAACAGGTCATCATTAGATTTACTGCCTTTTACCAGGTCAAGATCATTAGATTACTTGCCTTATAACAGGCCATGATCATTAGATTTACTGCCTTATAACACATCATGATCATTAGATTTACTGCCTTGTAACAGGGCAATATCTTTAGATTTACTGCCTTATAACAAGTCAGGATCAAGAACATTACATTTGATGTCTTATAACAGGCCATGAAATAGCTGATGATTAGATTTATTGCCTTAAAAATGGTCAAGAACAAAATGGTCAAAAGCAAAAGATCTACTGCTTTATAAAATATGAAGATCATTACATTTACAGCCTTATAACAGGTGAAGATCATTAGATTAACTGCATTGAAACAGGTCATCTTTAGATTTACTGCCTTATAACAAGTCAATATCATTAGATTTACCGCCTACTAACAGGGCAGGATCATTAAATTTACTGCCGTGTAACATGTCAAGATTATAACAGGTCAAGATTATTAGATTTACTGCCTTACAACAGGTTAAGATCATTAGATTTACTGCCTTATAACAGGTCAGGATCATTAGATTTACTGCCTTTTATAACAGGACAAGATCATTAGATATGCTGCTTCAAAATATGCCGTATAACAAGTCAAGATCATTAGATTTACTGCCTTGTAACAGGTCAAAATCATTAGATTTACTGCCTTATAACAGGACAGGATCATTAGATTTACTGCCTTATAACTGGTCAAGATCATTAGATTTACTGCCTTATAACAGGACAAGATCATTAGATATACTGCTTTACGACATGTCAAGATCTATAAATTTTATTTTTTTTTTTATTTATTTTGGGTGCTGTCTCCCCGTTTGGGATTTGGGGAAAAGGAAACAGACGAAAGAAAAGGGCCCCAAACCCCCCCCCCCCATACACATGTATATCATACGTCCACACCCAAAATAACAAAACTCAAGCTTTCCATGGTTTCCCCCGACGTTTCAATGCTTGCTTCAATCACTCCCAGCAGTCAACCCGGTATACCACATCGCTAAATTTTCATCTATTCCTTGCCCCCTTTCACCCTCCTGCATGTTCGGGCCCCCGATCACACAAAATTTTTTTTCACCCCATCTTTCCACTTCAATTTTGGGTTTCCCCCCTTTCCCTTTTGTTCCCCCACTCCGACAATATATCCTCTTGGTCAATCTTTCCTACCATTCCCCTCCTGTGCCCCCAAACCCTTCAAAAACACCCCTTTGGGTCTCTCATCCCGCTCTTTTTTTTCCCCACATCTCTCTTACCCTTACGTTACTCATCGATCAAAACCCCCTTTACCCCACAATTGTCTCAACATCTCATTTCAGGGGATCCATCCTCCTGCGCACACTCTATCCAAGGGCCCCCCCTCACCCATACAACATTGTTTGGGAAACCCTATTCTTAAACATACCCATTTTTTTCTTCGGGGATAATGGGCTCGACTTCACACATTTTCAAGGCCCCAGGATTTTCCCCCTCCCCCCATAGATCCACTTCCCCTTCCTGGGTTCCTCCCCTGCGATCCATCCCCGATCTTAAACACTCCCTTCTACAGTTTTTTTTTTCCCTTCAAATACCTCCAATTGACTTGACCCTCAACCCTCTGTACTAATAACCTGGGTCTTATTCACATTACTCTTAACTTTTTTCTTCCCCACACTTTTCCAAATCATTCACAGGCTTTGCAGGTTCTCAATGAATTTAGCCACCAGGCTATCATCGCGAACAATACTGACTCACTTCCCAAGTCTTCATCCCAAAGATTTTATACTTGCCCTCTTTCAAAACTTTGCAAATTTACCTCCCTAACAACCCCTCCATAAACCCAAAATTTAAAAAAACCATGGAGCTCACACACCCCTGCCGCAATACATTCAATGAGAAAAACCAATCACTTTCCTCTTCTAAACCCCAGCCTTACATCCTCGATTTTTAAAAATTTCATGCTTCTTACAATTTTCCCCCCACCATATATTCTAATCCTCCCAGAGATCTCTTCAACTCTATATATGCCTTTCCAGTCCATAAATGCTAATTTCAAATCCATTTGCTTTTCTAAGTATTTCTCAATACTTTTTTCAAAACAAACACCTATCCCCAATCCTTTCCACTCTGAACCACAGGGTCTCCCCAATCTGTTGCTCTGTACATGCCTTCCCCCCCTAAATCAATACCTTCCATTAATTTACGGGAATATCAACAAATTTTTAACCTCTTTTAATTTGGGGCATTCCTCTTACCCCCTTTGCCTTTGTAAAATTTGGCACTATGACGCATTCCGCCAACCCTCAGGCACCTCACCATGAGTCTTACATACTTTAAAAATAATTTTACCACCAGTCAAAAATTTACAGTCCACCCTTTTTTAATAAATTCCACTGAAATTTCCCCATCCAAACCTGCTGCCTTGCCGGCTTTCATCTTCCGCAAAGCTTTCATACCTCTTCTTGTTTCCCAAATCTTTTTCCCCTAACCCTCTCACTTGCACACCACCTCGCCCAACCACCCTATATCGGCCACTTATCATAAAAATTTTCAACAACTTCAAAATACTCATCCATTCCTTTCACTACCTATTGTATCACCTCCCAATTTGCGCCTCACGGAAGTTCCCTTTGCCCCTTTGTTTTAGCACTTTTTTTACCTCCTTCCAGACATTTTTTTAAATTCTCCTAAAATTTATTGATCTCCTCACCCAACTCTCTTTTGCTTTTTTTCCCCCCCTTGCACCTTTCTTGACTCCTTGTCTCTTTTTTTATACATTCCCACTCAATTGCTTTTTTTTCCCTGAAAAATCGTCCAAAGCCTCTCCCCTTTTTTTTACTAATACTCTTACTTCTTATCCACCACTCATCCCCTTTTCTATCAACCCCTCCCTCTTCTCATCCACAACCCATCTTTGCGCAATCCATCCTGTTTCCCCTAAATCTCCTTTCTCCCCACCCCCCTACTTCCTTGTTCTCACCTTTTTCCATCTGTACTCGTCTCTTTTTTGGTATTCCCATCACACAGGTCTCCTTCTAAAGTCACTCCCTCTCACCACCCTTTAACCCCAAAATTCACTCTTCTTTTCTGAAAAACCCCATACAAATCTTCACCTTGCCCCCAAAAGATAATGATCGGGAATCCCTCAGTTGCACCTCTCGCACATTAACACCAAATTCCTTTTTTGCACCCTGTCAATTAACACGTTCCAATAACGCTCTTGGCTCTCTCCTGTAATAAGTAATTTGTATTTCGCTTTTTAAACCAGGTTTTCCCCAATTCATCAGCCCTTTTTCACACATAAATCTACAAGCTCTTCCAATTTCCCATTTCAACTTGAACACCCCATGTATACCATTTATTCCCTAAAAACTGCCACTTTTCCACCTTTGCATTCAAATCCCCCATACTATGCCGTTTTCGGGCATCAAAACACTAACCCATCATTCGCTGCCCCCCAAAACACTTGCCTCTCTTGTTTCTTTTCTTCTCACCAGGTGCTTGCCCCAATAATCCCCCCACCTCTCTCCATAAACTTTCGTTTCCCCATATTAACGAAAAAAATTTTCCTTTTTTTACACTCTACACTTCTCCCACATAACTTTTCAGGGTATTCCCTACCCCTTTCCCCTGCTCTTGTCTTTTTCTAACCCCTGACTTCCCCCCCCCGACATTCCCAAACCACTTTTCCCCCTTTTAAACCCTGGAGCTTCGTTTTTACTCAGAGCCAAACATTCGGTTCCTTTCCTAAAACTTTTACCTATTTTTTCCTTTTTTCACATCTGGTTACATCCACACAAAATTTAGGCACCCCCCTCGGGCCTTTGAGGAGGGTGAGCACTCCCCGTGACTCCTTTTCTGTTCCATTTAGAAAGTTAATAAAAGGAGGGGAGGTTTTGGACCCCGCTCCCGGGCCCCCCTAGTCGCTTTTTTACGAACGGGGGAATAGTGGGAAGTATTCTTTCAACCCCTAAACCCAGGGTTAATAAAACTATATCTATACATAACACATCCACACATTAAAACAACATACGCACAATACACACACACCATACATTTTTTCTTATGAGAATGTAAGAAAAAAATTTAGAAAACTGAAATTCTAGTTTAAAGAATGAAAAAAGAATGTCACATATGTTTAACCCCTGGCTATGGGAAAAAAAGGAATGTATAATTTATTTACAACGGTCAAGATCATTAGATTAATTAATATAACAGGTAGGATCATTTGATTTGCTGCTTTATACATCCAGCCTTAGATTTACTCAATAACATCAAGACATAATTACTGCCTTAAAAGTAAGATCATAGATTTACTCCTATAACAGTAAGAAATTGTTATTATACAGGTCAAGATCATTAGATTTACTAACTATAAAGTCAGATCATTAGATTTACTGCCTTAAACAGGTAAGATCATTAGATTATGCTTTAAACAGGTCAAGATCATTAGATTTTCCTTATAAGGACAAACATTAGATTTACTCCTTATAACAATCAAGATATTTAATTATTGCTTTTAACAGTCAAGATCTTAGATTTACTGCTTATACAGTCAAGATCATAGATTACTCTAAAAAGGTCAGACGTTAGATTTACTGCCTATAACAGTCAGGATCATTAGATTTACTGCTTATAACAGTCAAAATATTAGATTTACTGCCTTTTAACAGATCAAGATCATTGTATTCACTGCCCTGTAACAAGTCAAGATCATTAGATTTACTGCCTCATAACAGGTGAGGATTATTTTATTTACTGCCTTACAACTGGTAATGATCATTAGATTTACTGCCTTATAACAGGTCAAGATCATTAGATTTACTGTCTTATAACAGTTCAAGATCATTAGATTTAATAACTTATAACAGATCAAGATCATTTGATTTACTGTCATATAACAGGTCAAGGTCATTAAATTTACTGCCTTATAACAGGTCAAGATCATTAGATTAATTGACTTATAACAGGTCAGGATCATTAGATTTGCTGCCTTTTAACAGGTCAAGCTCATTAGATTTACTGTCATATAACAGGTCAAGATCATTAGATTTACTGCCTTATAACAGGTTAAGATCATTAGATTTACTCCCTTATAACAGGTCAGGATAATTTGATTTACTGCCTTATAACAGAACAAGATAAGTAGATATGATGTAACAGGTCAAGATCATTAGATTTACTGCTTCATAAATATACTGCCTTATAACAGGTCAAAATCATTAGATTTAATGCCTTATAGCAGGCCAGGATCATTAGATTTACTGCCTTATAACTGGTCAAGATCATTAAATTTACTGCCTTATAACATGTAAAGATCATTATATCTACTGCCTTATAACAGGTCAATATCATTAATTTTACTGCCTTGTAACAGGTCAAGATCATTAATTTTAATGTCTTGTAAAAGGTGAAGATGATTAGATTTACTGCGACATAACAAGTCCAGATCATTAGATTTACTGCCTTATAACAGGATAAGATCTTTAGATATTCTGCCTTCTAACAAGGCAGTTCAAAAGACTTCCTGCCTTATAGCAGTGAAAGAGCATTAGATTTACTGCCTTATAACAGGTCAAGATCATTAGATTTAATACCTTATAACAGGACAAGATCATTAGATTTACAGCCTCATAACAGGACAAAATCATTAGATTTACTGCTTTATAAAATATCTTTGTAACAGGTCAAGATCATTAGATCTACTGCCTTGTAACAAGTCAAGATCTTTAGATTTCTGCCTAGTAACAAGTCAAGATCATTAGATTTACTGCTTTATAACAGGTCAAGATCATTAGATTTACAGCCTTATAAGAGGTGAAGGTCATTAGATTAAAACTGGTCATCTTTAGATTTACAGCCTTATAACAAGTCAGTATCATTAGATTTACCGCCTACTAACAAGGAAAGATCATTAGATTTACTGCCGTGTAACAGGTCAAGATCAATATATTTACTTCCATGTAATAGGTCAAGATCATTAGATTTACTGCCTTATAACAGGTCAAGATCATTAGATTTACTGCCTTGTAACATGTCAAGATCATTAGATTTACTACCTTATAACAGGACAAGATCAGTAGATTTACCCTCTTATCAAAAGTCAAGATCATAAGATTTACTACTGTATAACCGGTCAAGATCATTAGATTTACTGCCTTATAACAGGTCAAGATCATTCAAGTCACTGCCTTATAACAGAGCAAGATCATAAGATTTATTGCCTTATAACAGGTCAAGATCATTATATTTACAGGTCATCATTAGATTTAACAACTTATAACATATCATTAGATTTAATGCCATATAACAGGTCAAGATCATTAGATTTATTGCCTTATAAAAAGTCAAAATTATAAGACTTACTGCCTTATAACAGGTCAAGATCATTAGATTTACTGCCTTATAACAGGTCAAGATCACTAGATTTACTGCCTTAAAACAGGTAACCTTTAGATTTACTGCCTAATAAGAACTCAATATCATTAGATTTACCACCTAATAACAGGTCAGGATCATTAGATTTACTGCCAAGTAACAGATCAAGATCATTGGATTTACTGCCTTATAACAGGTCAAGATGACTAAATTTGCTACCTTATAACAGGTCAAGATCATTAGATTTACTGCCTTATAACAGGTCAGGATCATTAAATTTACTGCCTTATAACAGGACAAGATCATTAGATATAGTGCTTTAAAACATGTCAAGATCATTAGATTTACTGCCTTGTAACTAGTCAAGATCATTAGATTACTGCCTTAACAATACGTTAAGATCATCAGATTCACTGCCTTAAATCAGTCAAATCATATAAATTTACATGCCTTATAAAAGTCAAGATTATTAGATTTACACCTTATAACAGTCAAGATCATTAGATTTACGCTGCACTTATTTATCACGCATAAAGTCAATATAGATTACTGCCTATACAGTAGATATTAATCTGCCTTATAACAGGTCAAGATCATTAGGTTTATGCCCTTATATCAGGTCAAAATCATTAGATTTACAAACTTATCAAGGTCAATCATAGTTTCTCATTAGGCAATCATAAGATTTACTGCCTTATACAGTAGATCATTAATTTATGCCTTATAACAGATCAACATCATTTGAATTCACTGCCTTTAACAAGTCAAGAACATTAGATTTACTGCCTCATAACAGTGAGGATCATTAAATTTTCTGCCTATAACAGGTCAAGATCATTAGATTTACTGCCTTATAACAGGTCAAGATCATTAAATTTTACTGTCTTATAACAGGTCAAGATCATTAGATTTAATAACTTATAACAGATCAAGATCATCAGATCAATTGACTTATAATAGGTCAAGGTCATTTGATTTACTGCCATATAACAGGTCAAGATCATTAGGTTTTCTGCCTTATAACAGGTCAAGATCATTAGATTGATTGCCTTATAACAGGAGAAGATTATTAGATTTACTGCCTTATAAATGGTCAAGATCATTACATATACTGCCTTGTAACAGGTCAACATTATTAGATTTACTGCCTTGTAATAGGTCAAAATCATTAGATTGAATGTCTTATAACAGGTCAAGATCATTAGATTTACTGCCTTATAACAGGTCATCATTAGATTTACTGCCTTTTAACAGGTCAAGATTAGATTAATTGCCTTATAACAGGTCATGATCATAAACACTTAGAGATCAAATCATTAGATTAATTGACTTCTAACATGTCAGGATCATTAGATTTACTGCGATATAACAGGTCAAGATCATTACATTTACTGCCTTATAACAGGTCATCATTAGATTTACTGCCTTTTACCAGGTCAAGATCATTAGATTACTTGCCTTATAACAGGTCATGATCATTAGATTTACTGCCTTATAACACATCATGATCATTAGATTTACTGCCTTGTAACAGGGCAATATCTTTAGATTTACAAGTCAGGATCAAGAACATTACATTTGATGTCTTATAACAGGCCATAAAATAGGTGATGATTAGATTTACTGCCTTAAAAATGGTCAAGATCAAAATGGTCAAAAGCAAAAGATCTACTGCTTTATGAAATATGAAGATCATTACATTTACAGCCTTATAACAGGTGAAGATCATTAGATTAACTGCATTGAAACAGGTCATCTTTAGATTTACTGCCTTATAACAAGTCAATATCATTAGATTTACCGCCTACTAACAGGGCAGGATCATTAAATTTACTGCCGTGTAACATGTCAAGATTATAACAGGTCAAGATTATTAGATTTACTGCCTTATAACAGGTTAAGATCATTAGATTTACTGCCTTATAACAGGTCAGGATCATTAGATTTACTGCCTTATAACAGGACAAGATCATTAGATATGCTGCTTCAAAATATGCCTTATAACATGTCAAGATCATTAGATTTACTGCCTTGGAACAATTCAATATCATTACATATACTGCCTTGTAACAGGTCAATATTATTAGATTTACTGCCTTGTAATAGGCCAAGATCATTAGATTGAATGCTTTATAAGAGGTCAAGATCATTACATTTACTGCCTTGTGACAGGTCAAGATCTTTAAATTTACTAACATATACGAGGTTGCTCATTAGATTTACTGCCTTGTAACAAGTCAATATCATCAGATTTACTGCCTTAAAATAGTGCCTTATAAAATGTCAAGATTATTAGATTTACTACCTTATAATAGGTCAATATCATTAGATTTACTGCCTTATAACAAGTCCACTTCATTAGACTTACTGCCTTGTAACAGGTCAAGATCATTAGGTTTAGTGGCCTATAACAGGTAAAAATCATTAGATTTACAAACTTATAACAGGTCAAGATCATTAGATTTAATGCCATTTAACAGGTCAAAATCATTAGATTTACTGCTGTGTGACAGGTCAAGATCGTTAGATTTACTGTCTTATAGCAGGTAAATATCATTAGATTTACTAACTTATAACAGGTCAGGATCATTAGATTTACTGCCTTATAACAGGCCAAGATCATTAGATTTATTGCCTTAAAACAGGTCAGGATCATTAGATTTACTGCCTTATAAGAGCACAAAATCATTACATTTACTACTTTATATCATATCAAGATCATTAGATTTACTGCTTTATAACATGTTAAGATCATTAGATTTACTGCCTTATGACAGGTCAAGATCATTAGATTTACTGCCTTATAACAAGTCAAGATTATTATATTTTCTTCCTTATAACGGGTCAAGATCATAAGATTTACTGCCTTATAACTGGTCATGATCATTAGATTTACTGCCTTAAATCAGGTCAGGATCATTAGATTTACTGCCTTATAACAGGTCAAGACCATTAGATTTACTACTTTATAACATGTCAAAATCATTAGATTTACTACCTTGTACAACAGCATTGTAACAAGTCAAGATCATTAGATTTACTACCTCATAACACGTGAGGATTATTATATTTACTGCCTTATAACAGGTCAAGATCATTCCATTTACTGCCTTATAACAGGTCAAGATCATTAGATTTACTGCCTTATAACAAGTCAAGATCATAAGATTTACTGTCGTATAACGGGTCAAGATTATTAGATTTACTGCCTTATAACAGTTCAAGAATATTAAAATGACTGCCTTATAATAGGTCAAGTTCATAAGATTTACTGCCTTATAACAGGTCAAGATCATTAGATTAATTGCCTTATAACATGTCATGATCATTACATTTGCAGATCAAGTTCATTAGATTAATTGAGTTATTGCCATATAACAGGTCAAGATCATTACATTTACTGCCTTATAAAAGGTCATCATTAGATTTACTGACTGCCTTTTAACAGGTCAAGATCTTTAGATTAATTGCCTTATAGAGGGCATGATCATTAACATTTACGGCCTTATAGCAGGTTCAAGATCATTAGATTTACTGCCTTGAAACAACTTAAGATCATCAGATTTCACTGCCTTAAAATCATGTCATAGATCTATATATTTAGTGCCTTATAAAAGGTCAAGAGTATTAGATTTGCAACCTTATAACAGGTCAAGATCATTAGACTTACTGCCTTATTACAGGGCAATTATCAATATACTTACTGCCTTATCACAGATTTACTGCCTTTATAACAGGTCAAGATCATTAGGTGAGTGCCCTATATCAGGTCAAAATCTATGTAGATTTAAAAACTTATTCATAGGTCACATCAAGTTTCATTTCTTAGGACATGTCAGATATTAGATTTTACGGCCTTATACAGATCAACATCATTGATTTAAGGCCTTATAACAGAGTCAACATCATTAGATTTCACTGCCTATGTAACATGTCAAGATCATTAGATTTACTGCCTCATAACAGGTGAGGATCATTAAATTTTCTGCCCTATAACAGGTCAAGATCATTAGATTTACTGCCTTATAACAGGTCAAGATCATTAGATTTACTGCCTTATAACAAGTCAAGATTATAATATTTTCTTCCCTATAACGGGTCAAGATCATAAGATTTACTGCCTTACAACAGGTGAGGATTATTATATTTATTGCCTTATAACAGGTCAAGATCATTACATTTACTGCCTTATAACAGGTCAAGATAATTAGATTTACTGCCTTATAACAAGTAAAGATCATAAGATTTACTGTCGTATAACGGGTCAAGATCATTAGATTTACTGCCTTATAACAGGTCAAGATTATTAAATGACTGCCTTATAACAGGTCAAGTTCTCAAGATTTACTGCCTCAAGATTTACTGTCAAGATCATTAGATTTACTTCCTTATAACAGGTCAAGATCATTAGATTTTACTTCCTTATAACAGGAGAAGATCATTAGATTTACTGGTTTACAACATGTCAAGGTCATTAGATTTACTGCCTTATAACAGGTCAAAATCATTAAATTACTCTTTATAACAGGTCAGGATCATTAGATTTACTGCCTTATAACAGGTCAAGATCATTAGATTTACTGCATTATAACAGGACAAGATCATTAGATATACTGCTTTACAACATGTCAAGATCTATATATTTACTGCCTAATAAAAGGTCAAGATTACAAGATTTACTGCCTTATAACAGGTCAAGATCATTAGATTTACTGCCTTATAAATGGTCAAGATCATTACATATACTGTAACGGGTCAATATTATTAGATTTACTATCAAGATCATTAGATTGAATGCCTTATAACCGATCAAGATCTTTAAAGTTACTAACATATACTAATGTATACAAGTCAAGATCATCAGATTTACTGCCTTAAATCAGTGCCTTATAAAAGGTCAAGATTATTAGATTTACTACCTTATAACAGGTCAATATCATTATAACAAGTCAGGTTCATTAGACTGCCTTGTAACAGGTCAAGATCATTAGGTTTAGTGCCCTATAACAGGTTAAAATCATTTAACAGGTCAAGATCATTAGATTTACTGCCTTATGACAGGTCAAGATCGATAGATTTACTACTTATAATAGGTCATGATCGTTAGATTTACTAACTTATAAATGGTCAGGATCATTATATTTACTGCCTTATAACAGGTGAAGATCATTAGATTTAGTGCCTTAAAACAGGTCAGGATCATTAGATTTACTACCTTATAAGAGCACAAAACCATTAGATTTACTACTTTATAACACATCAAGATCATTAGATCTATTGCTTTATAACATGTCAAGATCGTTAGATTTACTGCCTTATGACAGGTCAAGATCATTAGAGTTACTAACTTATAACAGGTCATGATCGTTAGATTTACTGCCTTATAACAGGTCAGGATCATTAGATTTACTGCTTTATAACAAGTCAAAATCATTTGATTTACTTCCTCATAACAGGTGAGGATTATTTTATTTACTGCCTTACAACTGGTCATGATCATTAGATTTACTGCCTTATAACAGGTCAAGATCATTAGATTTACTGTCTTATAACAGGTCAAGATCATTAGATTTACTGTCTTATAACAAATCAAGATCATTAGATTTAATAACTTATAACAGATCAAGATCATTAGATCAATTGACTTATAACGGGTCAAGATCATTAGATTTACTGCCATATGACAGGTCAAGGCAGTAAGCCTTATAACAGGTCAAGATCATTTGATTTACTGCCTTTTAACAGGTCAAGATCATTAGATTTACTGCCTTATAACAGGTCAGGATCATTAAATTTACTGCCTTATAACAGGACAAGATCATTAGATATAGTGCTTTAAAACATGTCAAGATCATTAGATTTACTGCCTTGTAACTAGTCAAGATCATTAGATTTACTTCTTCATAATAGGTGAGGATTATCATATTTACTGCCTTATAACAGGCCAAGATCATTAAATTTACTGCCTTATAACAGGTCAAGATCATTAGATTTACTGCCTTATAACAGGTCAAGATCATTAGATATACTGCTTTACAACATGTCAAGATCTTGTAACAGGTCAAGATCATAATATTTTCTGCCTTATAACGCATCTAGATCATTAAATTTACTGTCTTATAACAGGTCAAGATCATTAGATTTAATAACTTATAACAGATCAAGATCATCAGATCAATTGACTTATAATAGGTCAAGGTCATTTGATTTACTGCCATATAACAGGTCAAGATCATTAGGTTTTCTGCCTTATAACAGGTCAAGATCATTAGATTGATTGCCTTATAACAGGAGAAGATTATTAGATTTACTGTCTTATAAATGGTCAAGATCATTACATATACTGCCTTGTAACAGGTCAACATTATTAGATTTACTGCCTTGTAATAGGTCAAAATCATTAGATTGAATGTCTTATAACAGGTCAAGATCATTAGATTTACTGCCTTATAACAGGTCATCATTAGATTTACTGCCTTTTAACAGGTCAAGATTAGATTAATTGCCTTATAATAGGTCATGATCATAAACACTTAGAGATCAAATCATTAGATTAATTGACTTCTAACATGTCAGGATCATTAGATTTACTGCGATATAACAGGTCAAGATCATTACATTTACTGCCTTATAACAGGTCATCATTAGATTTACTGCCTTTTACCAGGTCAAGATCATTAGATTACTTGCCTTATAACAGGTCATGATCATTAGATTTACTGCCTTATAACACATCATGATCATTAGATTTACTGCCTTGTAACAGGGCAATATCTTTAGATTTACAAGTCAGGATCAAGAACATTACATTTGATGTCTTATAACAGGCCATAAAATAGGTGATGATTAGATTTACTGCCTTAAAAATGGTCAAGATCAAAATGGTCAAAAGCAAAAGATCTACTGCTTTATAAAATATGAAGATCATTAGATTTACAGCCTTATAACAGGTGAAGATCATTAGATTAACTGCATTGAAACAGGTCATCTTTAGATTTACTGCCTTATAACAAGTCAATATCATTAGATTTACCGCCTACTAACAGGGCAGGATCATTAAATTTACTGCTGTGTAACATGTCAAGATTATAACAGGTCAAGATTATTAGATTTACTGCCTTATAACAGGTTAAGATCATTAGATTTACTGCCTTATAACAGGTCAGGATCATTAGATTTACTGCCTTATAACAGGACAAGATCATTAGATATGCTGCTTCAAAATATGCCTTATAACATGTCAAGATCATTAGATTTACTGCCTTGGAACAATTCAATATCATTACATATACTGCCTTGTAACAGGTCAATATTATTAGATTTACTGCCTTGTAATAGGTCAAGATCATTAGATTGAATGCTTTATAAGAGGTCAAGATCATTACATTTACTGCCTTGTGACAGGTCAAGATCTTTAAATTTACTAACATATACGAGGTTGCTCATTAGATTTACTGCCTTGTAACAAGTCAATATCATCAGATTTACTGCCTTAAAATAGTGCCTTATAAAATGTCAAGATTATTAGATTTACTACCTTATAATAGGTCAATATCATTAGATTTACTGCCTTATAACAAGTCCAGTTCATTAGACTTACTGCCTTGTAACAGGTCAAGATCATTAGGTTTAGTGGCCTATAACAGGTAAAAATCATTAGATTTACAAACTTATAACAGGTCAAGATCATTAGATTTAATGCCATTTAACAGGTCAAAATCATTAGATTTACTGCTGTGTGACAGGTCAAGATCGTTAGATTTACTGTCTTATAACAGGTAAATATCATTAGATTTACTAACTTATAACAGGTCAGGATCATTAGATTTACTGCCTTATAACAGGCCAAGATCATTAGATTTATTGCCTTAAAACAGGTCAGGATCATTAGATTTACTGCCTTATAAGAGCACAAAATCATTACATTTACTACTTTATATCATATCAAGATCATTAGATTTACTGCTTTATAACATGTTAAGATCATTAGATTTACTGCCTTATGACAGGTCAAGATCATTAGATTTACTGCCTTATAACAAGTCAAGATTATTATATTTTCTTCCTTATAACGGGTCAAGATCATAAGATTTACTGCCTTATAACTGGTCATGATCATTAGATTTACTGCCTTAAATCAGGTCAGGATCATTAGATTTACTGCCTTATAACAGGTCAAGACCATTAGATTTACTACTTTATAACATGTCAAAATCATTAGATTTACTACCTTGTACAACTGCATTGTAACAAGTCAAGATCATTAGATTTACTACCTCATAACACGTGAGGATTATTATATTTACTGCCTTATAACAGGTCAAGATCATTCCATTTACTGCCTTATAACAGGTCAAGATCATTAGATTTACTGCCTTATAACAAGTCAAGATCATAAGATTTACTGTCGTATAACGGGTCAAGATTATTAGATTTACTGCCTTATAACAGTTCAAGAATATTAAAATGACTGCCTTATAATAGGTCAAGTTCATAAGATTTACTGCCTTATAACAGGTCAAGATCATTAGATTAATTGCCTTATAACATGTCATGATCATTACATTTGCAGATCAAGTTCATTAGATTAATTGAGTTTATTGCCATATAACAGGTCAAGATCATTACATTTACTGCCTTATAACAGGTCATCATTAGATTTACTGCCTTTTAACAGGTCAAGATCATTAGATTAATTGCCTTATAATAGGTCATGATCATTACATTTACTGCCTTATAGCAGGTCAAGATCATTAGATTTACTGCCTTGAAACAACTTAAGATCATCAGATTCACTGCCTTAAATCATGTCAAGATCTATATATTTAGTGCCTTATAAAAGGTCAAGATTATTAGATTTGCAACCTTATAACAGGTCAAGATCATTAGACTTACTGCCTTATAACAGGGCAATATCAATATACTTACTGCCTTATCACAGATTTACTGCTTTATAACAGGTCAAGATCATTAGGTTGAGTGCCCTATATCAGGTCAAAATCATTAGATTTACAAACTTATCATAGGTCACATCAAGTTCATTAGGATCATTAGATTTACTGCCTTATGACATGTCAAGATCATTAGATTTACGGCCTTATAACAGATCAACATCATTTGATTCACTGCCTTGTAACAAGTCAAGAACATTAGATTTACTGCCTCATAACAGGTGAGGATCATTAAATTTTCTGCCCTATAACAGGTCAAGATCATTAGATTTACTGCCTTATAACAGGTCAAGATCATTAGATTTACTGCCTTATAACAAGTCAAGATTATAATATTTTCTTCCCTATAACGGGTCAAGATCATAAGATTTACTGCCTTATAACAGGTGAGGATTATTATATTTATTGCCTTATAACAGGTCAAGATCATTACATTTACTGCCTTATAACAGGTCAAGATAATTAGATTTACTGCCTTATAACAAGTAAAGATCATAAGATTTACTGTCGTATAACGGGTCAAGATCATTAGATTTACTGCCTTATAACAGGTCAAGATTATTAAAATGACTGCCTTATAACAGGTCAAGTTCTCAAGATTTACTGCCTCAAGATTTACTGTCAAGATCATTAGATTTACTTCCTTATAACAGGTCAAGATCATTAGATTTACTTCCTTATAACAGGAGAAGATCATTAGATTTACTGGTTTACAACATGTCAAGGTCATTAGATTTACTGCCTTATAACAGGTCAAAATCATTAAATTTACTCCTTTATAACAGGTCAGGATCATTAGATTTACTGCCTTATAACAGGTCAAGATCATTAGATTTACTGCATTATAACAGGACAAGATCATTAGATATACTGCTTTACAACATGTCAAGATCTATATATTTACTGCCTAATAAAAGGTCAAGATTACAAGATTTACTGCCTTATAACAGGTCAAGATCATTAGATTTACTGCCTTATAAATGGTCAAGATCATTACATATACTGTAACGGGTCAATATTATTAGATTTACTATCAAGATCATTAGATTGAATGCCTTATAACCGATCAAGATCTTTAAAGTTACTAACGTATACTAATGTATACAAGTCAAGATCATCAGATTTACTGCCTTAAATCAGTGCCTTATAAAAGGTCAAGATTATTAGATTTACTACCTTATAACAGGTCAATATCATTATAACAAGTCAGGTTCATTAGACTGCCTTGTAACAGGTCAAGATCATTAGGTTTAGTGCCCTATAACAGGTTAAAATCATTTAACAGGTCAAGATCATTAGATTTACTGCCTTATGACAGGTCAAGATCGATAGATTTACTACTTATAATAGGTCATGATCGTTAGATTTACTAACTTATAAATGGTCAGGATCATTATATTTACTGCCTTATAACAGGTGAAGATCATTAGATTTAGTGCCTTAAAACAGGTCAGGATCATTAGATTTACTACCTTATAAGAGCACAAAACCATTAGATTTACTACTTTATAACACATCAAGATCATTAGATCTATTGCTTTATAACATGTCAAGATCGTTAGATTTACTGCCTTATGACAGGTCAAGATCATTAGAGTTACTAACTTATAACAGGTCATGATCGTTAGATTTACTGCCTTATAACAGGTCAGGATCATTAGATTTACTGCTTTATAACAAGTCAAAATCATTTGATTTACTTCCTCATAACAGGTGAGGATTATTTTATTTACTGCCTTACAACTGGTCATGATCATTAGATTTACTGCCTTATAACAGGTCAAGATCATTAGATTTACTGTCTTATAACAGGTCAAGATCATTAGATTTACTGTCTTATAACAAATCAAGATCATTAGATTTAATAACTTATAACAGATCAAGATCATTAGATCAATTGACTTATAACGGGTCAAGATCATTAGATTTACTGCCATATGACAGGTCAAGGCAGTAAGCCTTATAACAGGTCAAGATCATTAGATTTACTGCCTTTTAACAGGTCAAGATCATTAGATTTACTGCCTTATAACAGGTCAAGATCATTAAATTAATTGCCTTATAACAAGACAAGATCATTAGATGTACAGCCGTATAAATGGTCAAGATCATTACATATACTGCCTTGTAACATGTCAACATTATTTGATTTACTGCCTTGTAATAGATCAAGATCATTAGATTGAATGCCTAATAACAGGTCAAGATCATTAGATTTACTGCCTTGTGAGAGGTCAAGATCTTTAAATTTACTAACGTATACGAAGTTGATCAATAGATTTACTGCCTTGTAACAAGTCAAGATCATCAGATTTACTGCCTTAAAACATGTCAAGATTATTTAGTGCCATATAAAAGGTAAAGATCATTAGACTTACTGCCTTGTAACAGGTCAATATCAATATAATTACTGGCTTATCACAAGTCAATATCATTAGAATTACTGCTTTATAACAGGTCAAGATTATCAGATTTACTGCCGTATAACAAGTCCAGTGCATTAGACTTACTGCCTTGTAACAGGTCAAAATCATTGGATTTACAAACTTATAACAGGTCAAGAGCATTAGATTTACTGCTTTATGACAAGTAAAGATCATTATATTTACTAACTTATAACAGGTCAGGATCATTAGATTTACTGCCTTATCACAATCAAGATTATTAGATTTATTGCTTTATAACAGGTCAAGATGATTAGATTTACTGCCTTATAACAACTCCAGATCAATAGATTTACAGTATTGTAGCAGGTCAAGATCATTAAATTTACTACCTTATAACAGGTCAAGATCATTAGATTTACTGCCTTGTAACCGGTCAAGAATATTAGATTTACTTCCTTGTAATAGGTCAAGATCATTAGATTTAATGCCTTATAACAGGCCAAGATTATTAGATTTACTGCCTTGTAACCGGTCAAGATCATTAGATTTACTACCTTATAACAGTTAAATCATTAGATTTACTGCCTTGTAACAGGTATAGATCATTAGATTAACCGTCTTATAACAGGTCTAGATCATCAGATTTACTGTCTTATGACAGGTCAAGTTTATTGGATTTACTGCCTTATAACAGGTCAAGATCATTAGATTTACTGCCTTATAACAGGCCAAAATCATTACATTTACAGCCTTATAACAGGTCAAGACCATTAGATTGTAACAGATCAAGATCATTTGATTCCCTCATCTTGTAAAAAGTCAAGATCATTAGATTTACTGCCTCATAACAGGTGAGGATTATTTTATTTACTGCCTTATAACAGGTCAAGATCATTAAATTTGCTGCCCTATAACAGGTCAAGATCATTAGATTTACTGCCTTATAACAGGTCAAGATCATTTTCTGCCTTATAACGCATCTAGATCATTAGATTTACTGCCTTATAACAGGTCAATATCATTAATTCTATTGCCTTTTAACAGGTCAAGATCATTAATTTTACTGATTAGATTTACTGCGATATAACAAGTCCAGATCATTAGATTTACTGCCATATAACAGGATAAGATCTTTAGATACTCTGCCTTCTAACAAGTCAAGATTATTAAACTTATGACAGTTATATTAAACTTATGACAGTTCAATAGACTTCCTGCCTTATAACAGGGCAAGAGCATTAGATTTACTGCCTTATAACAGGTCAAGATCATTAGATTTAATACCTTATAACAGGACAAGATCATTAAATTTACTGCCTTATAACAGGACAAGATCATAAGATTTACTCCCTTGTAACAAGTCAAGATCATTAGATTTACTGTCTTATAACAGATCAAGATCATTAGATTTAATAACTTAAAACAGATCAACATCATTAGATCAATTGACTTATAACAGGTAAAAGATCATTAGATTTACTGCCATATAACAGGCCAAGATCATTAGACTTAATGCCTTACTGCAGATTTACTGCCTTTTAACAGATTTACCGCCTACTAACAGGGAAAGATCATTAGATTTACTGCCTTAAAACAGGTCACCTTTAGGTTTCATTGCCTAATAAGAAGTCAATAACAGGTCAAGATCATCAGATTCACTTCCGTGTAACAGGTCAAGATAATTAGATTTACTGCCTTATAATAGATCAAGATCATCGGATTTACTGCCTTAAAACATGTCAAGATCCATATATTTACTGCCCTATAAAAGGTCAAGATTATAAGACTTACTGCCTTATAACAGGTCAAGATCATTAGATTTACTGCCTTATAACAGGTCAAGATCATTAGATTTACTGCCTTAAAACAGGTCACCTTTAGTTTACTTGCCTAATAACAAGACAATATCATTAGATTTACTGCCTTATAACAGGTCAAGATCATTAGATTTTCTGCCTTAGGACAAGATCATTAGATATACTGCTTTAAAACATGTCAAGATCATTAAATTTACTGCCTTTTAACAAGTCAAGATCATTAGATATACTGCCTTATAACAGGTCAGGATCATTAGATTTACTGACTTATAACTGGTCAAGATCATTTGAGTTACTGCCTTATAAGAAGACAAGATCATTAGATATACTGCTTTACAACATGTCAAGATCATTAGATTTACTGCCTTGTAACAAGTCAAGATCATAATATTTTCTGCTGTATAACGGACCTAGATCATTAGATTTACTGCCTTATAAGAGGACAAGATCATTAAACAAGATCATTTATAACAGGTCAAGATAATTAGATTTACTGCCTTGTAACAGGTCAAGATCATTAGATTTAATAACTTAAAACAGATCAAGATCATTAGATCAGTTGACTTATAACAGGTAAAAGCTCATTAGATTTACTGCCATATCATTAGACTTACTGCCTTATAGCAGGTCAGGATCATAAGATTTACTGCCTTATAACTGGTCAAGATCATTAGATTTACTGCCTTATAACAGGCCAAGATCATTAGATTTACTGCCATGAAACATGTCAAGATCATTAGATTTACTGCCTTATAACAGGTTGACCATTAGATTCACTTCCTTGTAACAACTCAAGATCATCAGAGTTACTTCCTTAAAACATGTCAAGATCTATATATTTACTGCCCTATATATTTACTACCTTATAACAGGTCAAGATCATTAGATTTACTGCCTTATGACAGGTCAAGATCATTAGATTTACTGCCTTAAAACAGGTCACCTTTAGTTTTACTGCCTAATAACAAGTCAATATCATTAGATTTACTGCCTTATAACAGGTCAAGATCATTAGATTTACTGCCTTATGACAGGTCAAGATCATTAGATTTACTGCCTTAAAACAGGTCACCTTTAGTTTTACTGCCTAATAACAAGTCAATATCATTAGATTTACTGCCTTATAACATGTCAAGATCATTAGGTTTACTGCCTTATAACATGTCAAGATCATTAGGTTTACTGCCTTATAACATGTCAAGATCATTAGATTTACTGCCTTATAACAGGTCAAGATCATTAGATTTACTGCCTTGTATCAAGTCAAGATCATTAGGTTTACTGCTTCATAACAGGTGAGGATTATTAATTTTACTGCCTTATAACTGGTTAAGATCCTTAAATTTACTGCCTTTTAACAAGTCAAGATCATTAGATATACTGCATTATAACAGGTCAGGATTATTAGACTTACTGCCTTATAACTGGTCAAGATCATTAGATTTACTGCCTTATAAGAGGACAGGTTCATTAGATACACTGCTTTACAACATGTCAAGATCATTAGATTTACTGCCTTGTAACAGGTCAAGATCATAATATTTTCTGCCTTATAATGGATCTAGATCATTAGATTTACTGCCTTATAACAGGACAAGATCATTAAAGTGACTGCCTTATAAGAGGACAGGATCATAAGATTTACTGCCTTGTAACAGGTCAAGATCATTAAATTTACTGCCTTATAACTGGTCAAGATCATTAGATTTACTGTTATGATAACTTATAACAGATTAAGATCATTAGATTTAATGCCTTATAACAGGCCAAGATTATTAGATTTACTGCCATATAACAGGTGAAGATGAGTAGATTTACTGGCTTGTAACAGGTCAAGATCATTAGATTTACTGCCTTGTAACCAGCCAATATCATTAGATACTACCTTATAACAATAAGATCATTAGATTTACTGCCTTGTAACAGGACAAGATCATTAGATTAACTGCCTTATAACTGGTCAAGATCATTAGATTTACTGCCTTAAAACAGGTCACCTTTAGATTTACTGTCAAATAAAAGGTCAAGATCATTAGATTTACTTCCATGTAATAGGTCAGGATCATTAGATTTACTGCCTTATAACAGATCAAGATCATTGGATTTACTGCCTTTTAACAGGTCAAGATCATTAGATTTACTGCCTTATAACAGGTCAAGAGCATTAGATTTAATGCCTTATAACAGGTCAAGATCATTAGATTTATTGCCTTATAACAGGTCAAGATCTTTAGATTCACTGCCTTATAACAAGACAAGATCAGTAGATTTCCTGCTTCACAACATGTCAAGATTATTAGATTTACTGCCTTGTAAATCACGATCATCAGAGTCAAGATCATTAGATTTACTGCCTTATAACAGGTCAAGATCATTAGATTTACTGCCTTATAACAAGTCAAGATCATTAGATTTACTGCCTCATAACAGGTGAGGATTATTTTATTTACTGCCTTATAACAAGTCAAGATCATTAGATTTACTGCCTTATAACAGGTCAAGATTATTCAAGTGACTGCCTTATAACAGAGCACGATCATAAGATTTACTGCCTTATAACAGGTCATCATTAGATTTACTGTCTTGTAACAAGTCAAGATCATTAGATTTATTGCCTTATAACAGGTCAAGATAATTCAAGTGACTGCCTTATAACAGAGCACGATCATAAGATTTACTGCCTTATAACAGGTCATCATTAGATTTAACAACTTATATCAAGATCATTAGATTAATTGACTTATAACAGGGATTTAAGATCATTAGATTTAATGCAATATAACAGGCCAAGATCATTAAATTTACTCCCTTATAACAGGTCAAGATCATTAGATTTACTGCCTTATAACAGGTTGAGATCATGAGATTTACTGCCCTATAACAGATCAAGATCATTGGATTTACAGCCTTATAACAGGTCAAGATCATCAGATTTACTGCCGTGTAACAGGTCAAGATCATTAGATTTACTGCCCCATAACAGATCAAGATCATTGGATTTACAGCCTTATAACAGGTCAAGATCATCAGATTTACTGCCTTATAACAGGTTAAGATCATGAGATTTACTTCCTTGTGACAAGTCAAAATAACAGATCAAGATCATTGGATTTACAGCCTTATACCTGGTCAAGATCATTAGATTTATTACCTTATAACACGTCAAGATCATTAGATTTACTGCCTTATGACAAGTCAAAATAACAGATCAAGATCATTGGATTTACAGCCTTATAACAAGTCAAGATCATTACATTTACTGCCTTATAACAGGTTGAGATCATGAGATTTACTGCCTTAGAGCAAGACAGGATCATAAGATTTACTGCCTTATAACAGGTTAGGATCATTAGATTAATTGCCTTATTACAGGACAAGATCATTAGATTAACTGTCATGTAACAGGTCAAGATCATTAGATTTACTGCCGTATAACAAGTCAAGATCATTAGATTTACTGCCTTATAAGATTTACTGACGTATAACGGGTCAAGATCATTAGATTTACTGCCTTATAACAGGTCAAGATCATTAAAGAGACTGCCTTATAACAGAGCAAGATCATAAGATTTTCTGCCTTATAACAGGTCATCATTAGATTTAACAACTTATAACATATCAAGATTATTAGATTAATTGACTTATAACAGGGCAAGATTATTAGATTTAATGCCATATAACAGGTCAAGATCATTAGATTAATTGACTTATAACAGGTCAAGATCATTAGATTAATTGACTTATAACAGGTCAAGATCATTAGATGTAATGCCATATAACAGGTCAAGATCATTAGATTTACTGCCATGTAACAGGTCAAGATCATTAGATTTACTGCCTTATAACAGGTCAAGATCATTAGATTTACTGCCTCGTAACAGGTTAAGATCATTAGATTTACTGCCTTATAACTGGTCAAGATCATTAGATTTACTGCCTTATAACTGGTCAAGATCATTAGATTTACTGCCTTGTAACAGGTCAAGATCATAATATTTTCTACCTTATAACGGACCTAGATCATTAGATTTACTGCCTTATAACAGGTCAAGATCATAATATTTTCTGCCTTATAATGGATCTAGATCATTAGATTTACTGCCTTATAACAGGACAAGATCATTAAAGTGACTGCCTTACAACAGGTCAAGATCATAAGATTTACTGCCTTGTAACAGGTCAAGATCATTAGATTTACTGTCTTATAACAGGTCAAGATCATTAGATTTAATAACTTAAAACAGATCAAGATCATTAGATTTACTGCCTTATAACAGAACAAGATCATTAGATTTACTGCCTTATAACAGGTCCAAGATCATTAGATTTACTGCTTTACTGTATCATAGATTTACTTCCTTTAAATCATAACAGAAGATCATTGATTCTAGCCTATAACAGGTGAAGATCATTAGATTTACTGCCTTATAACAGGTCTAAGTTTCATTGCCAATTTACTCCTTATAACAGGTCAAGATCATAGATTACTCCTTAACAGTCAAGATCATTAGATTTACTGCTTTATAACAGGTCAAGATCATTAGATTTACTGCCTTATAACAGTTTAAGATCATAATTTACTGCCTTATAATAAGGTCAGATCATAAGATTATTAGATTTACTGCCATGAAACATGTCAAGATCATTAGATTTACTGCCTTATAACAGGTTGACCATTAGATTCACTTCCTTGTAACAACTCAAGATCATCAGAGTTACTTCCTTAAAACATGTCAAGATCTAATATTTACTGCAACAGGTCCAAGATCATTAAACTTACTGCCTTATACAGGTCAGGATCATTAGATTTACTGTTTTTTAACAGGTCAGGACCATTAGATTTACTGCCTTATAACAGGTCAACATCATTAGATTAATTGCTTTATTACAGGACAAGATCATTAGATATACTGCCTTATAAATGGTCAGGATCATTACATATACTGCCTTGTAACAGGTCAATATTATTAGACTTTCTGCCTTGTAAGATCAAATCCCTTTTAACAAGTCAAGATCATTCAATTTACTGCCTTATAACAAGTCAAGATCATTAGATTTACTGCCTTATAACAGGTCAGGATCATTAGATTTACTGCCTTATAACTCATCAAGATCATTAGATTTACTGATTTACAACATGTCAAGATCATTAGATTTACTGCCTTTTAACAGGACAAGATCAAAATATTTTCTGCCTTATAATGGATCTAGATCATTAGATTTAGTGCCTTATAACAGGTCAAGATCATTAGATTTACTGCCTTATAACAGGTCAAGATCATTAGATTTACTGCCTTATAACCGGTCAAGATCATTAAAGTGACTGCCTTACAACAGGTCAAGATCATAAGATTTACTGCCTTATAACAGGACAAGATCATTAGATTTACTGCCTTATGACTAGTCAAGATCTTTAGATTCACTGCCTTATAACAAGAAAAGATCATTAGATTTACTGCTTTACAACATGTCAAGATCATTAGATTTACTGCCTTGTAACAGGTCACGATCATCAGAGTCAAGATCATTAGATTTACTGCGTTATAACAGGTCAAGATCATTAGATTTACTTCCTTGTAATATGTCAAGATCATTGATTTACTGCCTTGTAACAGGTAAAGATCATTAGATTTACTGCCTTGTAACAGGTCAAGATATTTTTTTTTTTTATTATACTTTGTCGCTGTCTCCTGCGTTTGCGAGGTAGCGCAAGGAAACAGACGAAAGAAATGGCCCAACCCCCCCCCCCCCCATACACATGTATATACACACGTCCACACATGCAAATATACATACCTACACAGCTTTCCATGGTTTACCCCAGACGCTTCACATGCCTTGATTCCATCCACTGACAGCACGTCAACCCCGGTATACCACATCGCTCCAATTCACTCTATTCCTTGCCCTCCTTTCACCCTCCTGCATGTTCAGGCCCCGATCACACAAAATCTTTTTCACTCCATCTTTCCACCTCCAATTTGGTCTCCCTCTTCTCCTCGTTCCCTCCACCTCCGACACATATATCCTCTTGGTCAATCTTTCCTCACTCATTCTCTCCATGTGCCCAAACCACTTCAAAACACCCTCTTCTGCTCTCTCAACCACGCTCTTTTTATTTCCACACATCTCTCTTACCCTTACGTTACTCACTCGATCAAACCACCTCACACCACACATTGTCCTCAAACATCTCATTTCCAGCACATCCATCCTCCTGCGCACAACTCTATCCATAGCCCACGCCTCGCAACCATACAACATTGTTGGAACCACTATTCCTTCAAACATACCCATTTTTGCTTTCCGAGATAATGTTCTCGACTTCCACACATTCTTCAAGGCCCCCAGAATTTTCGCCCCCTCCCCCACCCTATGATCCACTTCCGCTTCTATGGTTCCATCTGCTGCCAGATCCACTCCCAGATATCTAAAACACTTCACTTCCTCCAGTTTTTCTCCATTCAAACTCACCTCCCAATTGACTTGACCCTCAACCCTACTGTACCTAATAACCTTGCTCTTATTCACATTTACTCTTAACTTTCTTCTTCCACACACTTTCCCAAACTCAGTCACCAGCTTCTGCAGTTTCTCACATGAATCAGCCACCAGCGCTGTATCATCAGCGAACAACAACTGACTCACTTCCCAAGCTCTCTCATCCCCAACAGACTTCATACTTGCCCCTCTTTCCAAAACTCTTGCATTCACCTCCCTAACAACCCCATCCATAAACAAATTAAACAACCATGGAGACATCACACACCCCTGCCGCAAACCTACATTCACTGAGAACCAATCACTTTCCTCTCTTCCTACACGTACACATGCCTTACATCCTCGATAAAAACTTTTCACTGCTTCTAACAACTTTCCTCCCACACCATATATTCTTAATACCTTCCACAGAGCATCTCTATCAACTCTATCATATGCCTTCTCCAGATCCATAAATGCTACATACAAATCCATTTGCTTTTCTAAGTATTTCTCACATACATTCTTCAAAGCAAACACCTGATCCACACATCCTCTACCACTTCTGAAACCACACTGCTCTTCCCCAATCTGATGCTCTGTACATGCCTTCACCCTCTCAATCAATACCCTCCCATATAATTTACCAGGAATACTCAACAAACTTATACCTCTGTAATTTGAGCACTCACTCTTATCCCCTTTGCCTTTGTACAATGGCACTATGCACGCATTCCGCCAATCCTCAGGCACCTCACCATGAGTCATACATACATTAAATAACCTTACCAACCAGTCAACAATACAGTCACCCCCTTTTTTAATAAATTCCACTGCAATACCATCCAAACCTGCTGCCTTGCCGGCTTTCATCTTCCGCAAAGCTTTCACTACCTCTTCTCTGTTTACCAAATCATTTTCCCTAACCCTCTCACTTTGCACACCACCTCGACCAAAACACCTGATATCTGCCACTCTATCATCAAACACATTCAACAAACCTTCAAAATACTCACTCATCTCCTTCTCACATCACCACTACTTGTTATCACCTCCCCATTTGTGCCCTTCACTGAAGTTCCCATTTGCTCCCTTGTCTTACGCACTTTATTTACCTCCTTCCAGAACATCCTTTTATTCTCCCTAAAATTTAATGATACTCTCTCACCCCAACTCTCATTTGCCCTTTTTTTCACCTCTTGCACCTTTCTCTTGACCTCCTGTCTCTTTCTTTTAAACATCTCCCACTCAATTGCATTTTTTCCCTGCAAAAATCGTCCAAATGCCTCTCTCTTCTCTTTCACTAATACTCTTACTTCTTCATCCCACCACTCACTACCCTTTCTAATCAACCCACCTCCCACTCTTCTCATGCCACAAGCATCTTTTGCGCAATCCATCACTGATTCCCTAAATACATCCCATTCCTCCCCCACTCCCCTTACTTCCATTGTTCTCACCTTTTTCCATTCTGTACTCAGTCTCTCCTGGTACTTCCTCACACAGGTCTCCTTCCCAAGCTCACTTACTCTCACCACCCTCTTCACCCCAACATTCACTCTTCTTTTCTGAAAACCCATACAAATCTTCACCTTAGCCTCCACAAGATAATGATCAGACATCCCTCCAGTTGCACCTCTCAGCACATTAACATCCAAAAGTCTCTCTTCGCACGCCTGTCAATTAACACGTAATCCAATAACGCTCTCTGGCCATCTCTCCTACTTACATAAGTATACTTATGTATATCTCGCTTTTTAAACCAGGTATTCCCAATCATCAGTCCGTTTTTCAGCACATAAATCTACAACAGGTCAAGATCATTAGATTTAATGCTTTATAAAATATCAAGATCATTAGATTCACTGCTTAGTAACAGGTCTACTTCCTTGTAACAACTGAAGATCATTAGATTTCTGCCTTGTAACAAGTGAAGATCATTAGATATACTGCTTTATAACAAGTCAAGATCATTAGATTTACATCCTTATAACAGGTGTAGATCATTAGATTAACTGCATTTAAACAGGTCATTTACTGCCTTATATCAAGTCAGTATCATTAGATTTACCACCTACTAACAGGGAAAGAGCATTAGATTTACTGCCTCATAACAGGTGAGGATTATTTTATTTATTGCCTTATAACAAGTCAGATCATTAGATTTACTGCCTTATGATAGGTCAAGATCATTAGATTTACTGCCTTGTAACAGGTGAAGATCATTAGATTTACTGCTTTATAACAGGTCAATATCATTAATTTTACTGCCTTGTAACAGGTCAAGATCATCAATTTTACTGTCTTGTAACAGGTGAAGATGATTAGATTTATTGCGATATAACAAGTCCAGATCATTAGATTTACTGCTTTATAACATGAAAAGATCTTTAGATATTCTGCCTTCTAATTGGTCAAGATTATTAAACCTAATGCCTTATGACACTTCAATAGACTTCCTGCCTTATAACAGGGGAAGAGCATTAGATTTACTGCCTTATAAAATGTCATGATCATTAGATTTAATACCTTATTATAGGACAAGATCATTAGGTTTACTGCCTTATAACAGAACAAAATCATTAGATTTAATGCTTTATAGAATATCAAGATCATTAGATTCACTGCTTTGTAACAGGTCAAGATTATTAGATCTACTTCCTTGTAATAATTGAAGATCATTAGATTTCTGCCTTGTAACAAGTAAAGATCATTAGATATACTGCTTTATAACAGGTCAAGATCATTAGATTTACAGCTTTATAACAGGTGAAGATCATTAGTTTAACTGCATTTAAACAGGTCATCTACTGCCTTATAACAAGTCAATATCATTAGATTTACCGCCTACTAATAGGGAAAGATCATTAGATTTACTGCCGTGTCACAGGTCAAGATCATTAGATTTACTTCCATGTAATAGGTCAATATCATTATATTTACTGCCTTATAACAGGAGAAGATCTTTAGATTTACTGCTTAACAAAATGCCTTGTAACAGGTCAAGATCATTAGATTAACTGTCATATAACAGTTCAAGATCATTAGATTTACTGCCTTATAACAGGTCAAGATCATTAGATTTACTGCCTTGTAACAGGCCAAGATCATTAGATTTACTGCCTCATAACATGTCAAGATGATTAGATTTACTACCTTATAACAGGTCAAGATCATTAGATTTACTGCCTTATGACAAGTCAAAATTATAAGGTTTACTGCCGCATAACGGGTCAAGATCATTAGATTTACTGCCTTATAACAGGTCAAGATTATTCAGGTGACTGCCTTATAACAGAGCAAGACCATAAGATTTACTGTCTTATAACAGGTCATAATTAATGAAGTACATGAGACTTACCGTAGGTCAGTTGAAATATGCTTCGAATTTTATGAAGCAAATCACCTCTGCTAGAAGGGAGCTTTCACATGAGGTACGCTTTGCCGCTTCTCGCCACCAGACTTTAAAGAGTACGACCAACCACATGAAAGTAACAGTACATTTTGCACTGCTAGAAATATGTAAGCCACAAGACGCTACAGAGCGTAGGGTGGGAGAGGTGGGCATGTGAAAGCTCACTTCTAGCAGAGGTGATTTGCTTCATAAAATTCGAAGCACTTTTCAACTGACCTACGGTAAGTCTCATGTTCCTCATTAATTTTACGTCAGCAAATCACACCTCTGCTAGAGGTCGCTTTCCCATGAGGTTTTGAAGCCATGTGGGGGTCGTACTGTAGACATGCAGAGAGGAGAAATGATACAAGCAGTAACCAACTGCAATATAAGAAATTTACATAGCCATGGACCAGGTGACAAGAGACAACATCTCCTATGCAAACAAAATGAACAGACTATTGAAGGACAGCATCTTGGAAGGATCGTGACTCGGGACAATCTCCTTGTCATAAAACTTGGCAAAAGTGGCAGCCCTGGACCACCCAGCCCTTTCCATGATGTGTCCAATCGGTAGAGCCATGGCTTTGGCTTTCGATGCAGTTGCAGGCCGAACACTGCCCGCTGAATACTGGCTAGGAGTCTATGCTAGACAGAGAAAGCACTGTTCGAATCCACCTTGCAACAGTGTCCCTCGTTACATGCTTGTGAGGTTTGAAAAAACTTAGGAGTAACTTCCCATTTTCCTGATGTGCAGAATGTCTGAACTCCTCTGTCCTTACAATATACATTTTCAGAGTTTCACACCCACACAATCTAATGTCAGTAGAATATGCTTTAAAGGTCACAAACCGCACATTGAACTTTGGCCTGCACTGTCTAATAGTTTCCCCTAACCAAACACAAACAGAATCCTGCCCAAAACTAATATTCTTTAACAACAAACAATGCAAAGTTTGCATTCTGGCAGCCTGCGTAAGTGCCATCAACATCACAAGCTTCAGTGTTAAATCCTTTAAAGAGAGGGAGGACAAAGGATCCATGGCACGCAGATGCTGTAGCACCTGCTGAACATTCCAAGTTCTTGTATACCTAGGGACAGACGGCCGCAAGTTAAAAACTCCCTTTAAGAACCTGGTGACAAGAGGATGGCTGCCTGCACTGCAACCATCCACAGTAATCCCCAGGGAGGAGAGTGCACCCCTGGCAGTGTTGATTGAAGTATAACTAACACCTCTGTGGAAAGTGACAGACAGAAAATTCACAATGTTAGTTACAGTGGGAGCAAAGGGATCGATGTTCCGGCTACCACAAAACTGTAACCACCTGTTAATATGCGGCTGGTACTGCCTCGCAGTCACAGGTCTCCAGGAGGCAAGGATGATGTCCGTGCCTGCCTGAGAAATGTCCCTGTCTCGCAGACGTTGCCGGATAAGAGGCAAGCCATCAGTCGGGTGTGTCGGAGAATGGGGTGTTCCTCCTCCGTCGATGGGTGACGCAAGACGTGTGCCTCCCTCGGAATCAGCCGTGGTTCCTTGACCAGCAAAGTGAGTAGTCCCCATCCAGGGCTGGGACGGCCAGAAAGGCAATACCATCCACCCCTTCGCTGACTCTGCTCGAATTTTCTGTAGGCACCTGGAAATCAGGTAGATTAGTTCAAACTGCTACCAGCAGATAGAAAAGGCATCAAAATGTTCTGCATCTGGGTCAGGTTTCCAGGAGCAGAAACGAGTCACTTGAGCATTCAGTCTAGAAGCAAAGAGATCAATGCTCGGAACCCCAAATACTTCAGAGAGGGCCCTAAAGAGTTCTTCATTCAATTTCCACTCATGCCTGTCATTGAATGTCCGAGATGCAGCGTCTGCCATGAGATTGACTTTACTCGGTACATGAGAGCAGGTAAGCCAGATATCATTCACCGCACACCACTCCCAAAGGTCACGGCAAATGTCATTACACAGTGAGGACCGTGTGCCGCCCATTTCATTGACATAGGTCACCGCCGTCGTGTTATCACAAAACACCCGAACATGTCGTCCTTTGAGAAGAGATGCAAATGAGCGCACTACCAGGGAGATGGCTTTGAGTTCCTTTGCATTAATGTGCAAGGCAGATTCTGATAATGACATCTCCCATTAACTCTTTGTTGATTTAGGTGGCCACCCCAACCTAAATTTGATGCATCAGTATACAGATCCAATTCTGTACCCTTCCGAAAAATTTGTCTGGTTTGCAATGCACTGTGAGATATCCACCAAAGCAAGTCCAATCTCATCTCATGAGTGATCACCATCCACCTGTCAAAGTTACCTTTTGCGACTCTTAAGGCAGCAATCTTAGCACATTCTAACCGCCTGTAATGCACTTTCCCCATCTATGCTGCTGGAACGGCTGCAACTAATAGCCCAACAACTCTGGCCACATTCCGAATTTGGGCTCTGTCACTATGTAACAATTCCTCACAGCATTGTAGTATCTTGTGTATCCTACGATCAGGTAATGTTACTGTAATAGTCTCAGAATCTATAATGTTCCCCAAATACTCCAAGCGCTTAGTGGGGACCAAGACAGATTTGCTTTCGTTAATACAGAAACCTAACTTCTTGAGCAAGTCAACAGTGGCACGCACACTCTCACAACATCCATCAAAAGTGCAGTGACAAATAAGAGTATCATCAATGAAACTCGTGATGATATGTCCCTTCTCTCCAAGTACAGCAAAAACAGGTTTCATTAATTTAGTGAACAGACGGGGACCATCCGCAACCCCATTAGGGAGACACGTGAATTGATAAATTTTTCCTTGCCACTTGAAACACAGAAAGCGTTGTTGCTCCTCAGCTATCTTAACAGAATAGTAGGCGTTCCGCAAATCGACAGAGGCCATGAAGACACCGCTGTTAACAAGACGAATCGCCTGCTCAAAATTTTCTATCTTGAAGAGTTTGTACTCTAAAAATTTATTAAATTTTTTCAGGTTAAGGATCATGCTAAACCCACCATCCTTCTTCCGTCTTAAGAAAATAGGGGAAAGAATCTGCCCCTCCTGTCTCTGGGTCTCCTTGATAACCCCCAGACTCAAAAGCTGTACAATTTCCTGGCAAACAATTTCCTTTTCCTCGACATTAAACACATACTCAACTTCTTCAGCAAATAAAGGACCAATGTTAGCAACATCAGTATCTTAATGGCAATGCTGAACAATATCTAAAATATTTGGATCACTCGTAATAGCATGCCACTCATGTGCAAAATAGTGAAGTCTGCCAGCTTGAAAAGGATGACTCACCTCAGTTACTGCTGGGGATTGTGACCCCGGCCTCGGGAGTTTTTTGTCTCAGGACCCTGCCGTGAGAAGGATTGCCTGGTGCTCACTCCGGGGACCATGCGTGCGTTGGCCATATAGATGAAACCTGGCCATAAAACCCCTGTATGGCAGTCTCCTAGAAGAGCCCCTGAACTTGCCAGAACCAAACTTCGAGGTAGAGAGCGGTTTCCTTGGAGCAATCTTACTCCTTAACTTTTCAGACTCCTCAATGTGCTTGGCTGAGAGTGAAACATCGTCCCCAAACAGAAGACGAGTCATGGGCACCTTGTCTGAACAGAGGTGAGCGTACTTGTGGTTAATTTCGCGCTTGATGATGAACCGGCGAGCCATGTTATTCTTATGATTAGCATGACCCAGGAGTGCCAGGGCACCATTAAGCATGCCCACTTCCTGGGCAACATCTAGTTGGCTAGTCTGGGCGATCTTGTCAAGCACTGTGAGTGACAGTCAAAATTGTGGCAGCCGTTAATAATGTCTTTCCCAACATCCTTCAAACGAAAGTCTGCCTTCTTGCCATCAGTCTTCAGTGCATCTAAAACTTGCAAGTTGCAATCCACGTGCGCTAAGGCATGACAGTTATCTGGCCTCTTGGCTGCAGCATCCTCCAAAATCTCCTTATACTCCTCCTCTCGCAAGCCGTGAGCAAATACATGGTTAACCATATCGGCAACATGCTGGTCAATGCCATCAGACACCTCATCTACAGGACCGTAAGCCCTGGCGCACTGCAGGAGAACACTGTCAGTCCGCCGGCATTCTGAGAGACACAATCATCACTGGAAAGGTAATGCTCAGCTGGAGTAAAGCCCGAAAAACCCGTGGGCGAGCGCGAGGAAGGCACCAACTGGCTAGAAAGGCCAATGTTTACATCGGCGGCCGCCGCGGCGTCATCAGCCCACCGACTGGGGCCTAAGTTCCTTTCCTCCTTCAATTTTTCCATATCACCACGTAAAGCAGCCAAAGCGTCCATTACCATGTTCCAGGGCGACGCAGATGCCTCACCCCGTGAGGTAGAAGGCAAGGAACGTGTGTGCTGGGAAGCAGAGTCACCGCCATCACCAGTGACGTGACCATGGGGCCTATTGTTACCGCCCTGAAGAGCCTCCCGCTGAGAAGGGCTGCTCCTGGAGCTAGTCCTATGCGAGGAGCCTTTCCTCACATGCCTGGCATGTTCAGAATCGCCCTCCTTACTCGACCTCCGTATGCTGGTGGAACTGCCCGGGACATCCGACATGGCGGCGGTGAGAGCAAGGCGGCGGTGCAGGTCAGTGTGAGAGTCGTCAACTCCACAAGTGCATCAACAACGCACTTCCCTCCCCGCTCCTAAACGGATCACGGGTAGTGTTGCAGCCAGCCCCAAACTGGGTCACAGGCTGTAGCAAAGCCTTTCCGCTCCAGAGGGATCACGGGAAGAAGGCTGCCAAGCTCGTAGCTGCAGAAAACCGTCTGGACGGCGCGAAGGAAGCACAGCAACTTGTGTCGTAAAGCGGCAAAGCGTATATCATGGGAAAGCGACCTCTAGCAGAGGTGTGATTTGCTGACGTAAAATTAGATTTAACAACTTATATCAAGATCATTAGATTAATTGACTTTTAACAGGTCATCATTAGATTTAACAACTTATATCAAGATCATTAGATTAATAGACTTAACAGGGCAAGATCATTAGATTTAATGCCACATAACAGGTCAAGATCAATAGATTTACTGCCTTATAAAAGGTCAAGATCATAAGACTTACTGCCTTATAACAGGTCAAGATCATTAGATTTACTGCCTTATAACAGGTCATCATTAGATTTACTGCCTCAAAACAGGTCACCTTTAGGTTTACTGCCTAATAAGAAGTCAATATCATTAGATTTACCGCCTAATAAGAGGTCAAAATCATCAGATTTACTGCCGTGTAACAGGTCAAGATCATTAGATTTACTGCCTTATAACAGATCAAGATCATTGGATTTACTACCTTATAATGGGTCAAGATTTACAGAATAAGATCATTAGATTTACTGCCTTATGACAGGTCAGGATCATTAGATTCACTGTGTTATAACAGGACAAGATCATTAGATATAGTGCTTTAAAACATGTCAAGATTATTAGATTTACTGCCTTGTAATAGGTCAAGATCATTAGATTCACTGCCTTAGATTCACTGCATTAAAACAGGTCATCTTTAGATTTACTGCCTTATAACTTAGATTCACTGCATTAAAACAGGTCATCTTTAGATTTACTGCCTTATAACAAGTCAATATCAATAGATTTACCACCTACTAACAGGGAAAGATCATATATTTACTGCCGTGCACCAGGTCAAGATCATTACATTTACTGCCTTGTAACAGATCATTAGATTTACTGCCTTGTAACAGATCATTAGATTAACTGCCTTGTAACAGATCATTAGATTTACTGCCTTGTAACAGGTCAAGATCATTTGATTAACTGTCATATAATAGGTCAAGATCATTAGATTTACTGACTTATAACAGGTCAAGATCATTAGATTTACTGCCTTATAACATGCCAAGATCATTAGATTTACTGCCTTGTAACACGTCAAGATCATTAGATTTACTGCCTTGTAACATGTCAAGATGATTAGATTTACTACCTTATAACAGGTCAAGATCATTAGATTTACTGCCTTATGACAAGTCAAAATTATAAGATTTACTGCCGTATAACGGGTCAAGACCATAAGATTTACTGCCTTGTAACAGGTCAAGATCATTAGATTTACTGTCTTATAACAGGTCAAGATCATTAGATTTAATAACTTAAAACAGATCAAGATCATTAGATCAATTGACTTATAACAGGTAAAAGATCATTAGATTTACTGCCATATAACAGGTCAAGATCATTAGACTTATTGCCTTATAGCAGGTCAGGATCATTAGATTTACTGCATTTTAACAGGTCAGGACCATTAGATTTACTGCCTTATAACAGGTCAACATCATTAGATTAATTGTTTTATTACAGGAAAAGATCATTAGATATACTGCCTTATAAATGGTCAGGATCATTACATATACTGCCTTGTAACAGGTCAATATTATTAGACTTACTGCCTTGTAAGATTGAATCTCTTTTAACAGGTTCAAGATCATTAGATTTGCTGCTTCATAACAGGTGAGGATTATTATATTTACTGCCTTATACCCGGTCAAGATCATTAAATTTACTGCCTTATAACAAGTCAAGATCATTAGATTTACTGCCTTATAAGAGGTCAGGATCATTAGATTTACTGCCTTATAACTTGTCAAGATCATTAGATTTACTGATTTACAACATGTCAAGATCATTAGATTTACTACCTTTTAACAGGTCAAGATCAAATTATTTTCTGCCTTATAACAGATCTAGATCATTAGATTTACTGCCTTATAACAAGTCAAGATCATTAAAGTGACTGCCTTACAACAGGTCAAGATCATAAAATTTACTGCCTTATAACAGGTCAAGATCATTAGATTTACTGTTATAACTTATAACAGATCAAGATCATTAGATCAATTGACTTATAAGAGATCAAGATCATTAGATTTACTGCCATATAACAGGTCAAAATCATTAGATTTACTGCCTTGTAACCGGTCAAGATCATTAGATTTACTACCTTATAACAGTAAGATCATTAGATTTACTGCCTTGTAACAGGACAAGATCATTAGATTAACTGCCTTATAACAGGTCAAGATCATTAGATTTACTGCCTTAAAACAGATCACCTTTAAATTTACTGTCAAATAAAAGGTCAAGATCATTAGATTTACTTCCATGTAATAGGTCAAGATCACTAGATTTACTGCCTTATAACAGATCATGATCAGTGGATTTACTGCCTGTTAAGAGGTCAAGATCATTAGATTTACTGCCTTATAACAGGTCAAGATCATTAGATTTAATGCCTTATAACAAGTCATGATCATTAGATTTACTGCCTTATAACTAGTCAAGATCTTTAGATTCACTGCCTTATAACAAGAAAAGATCATTAGATTTACTGCTTTAGAACATGTCAAGATCATTAGATTTATTGCCTTGTAACAGGTCACGATCATCAGAGTCAAGATCATTAGATTTACTGCGTTATAAGAGGTCAAGATCATTAAATTTACTGCCTTATAACAGGTCAAAATCATTACATTTACTTCCTTGTAATATGTCAAGATCATTAGATTTACTGCCTTATAACAGGTCAAGACCATTAGATTTACTGCCATGTGACAGATCGAGATCATTTGATTCACTCATCTTGAAACAAGTCAAGATCATTAGATTTACTGCCTCATAACAGGTGAGGATTATTTTATTTACTGCCTTATAACAAGTCAAGATCATTAGATTTACTGCCTTATAACAGGTCAAGATCATTAGATTTACTGCCTTGTAACAGGTCAAGAGCATTAGATTTACTGCTTTATAACAGGTCAATATCATTAATTTTACTGCCTTGTATTAAGTCAAGATCATTAATTTTACTGTCTTGTAACAGGTCAAGATGATTAGATTTACTGCGATATAGGTCAAGATGATTAGATTTACTGCAATATAACAAGTCCAGATCATTAGATTTACTGCTTTAAACATGAAAAGATCTTTAGATATTCTGCCTTCTAATTGGTCAAGATTATTAAACTTAATGCCTTTTGACACTTCAATAGACTTCCTGCTTTATAATAGGGGAAGAGCATTAGATTTACTGCCTTATAAAAGGTCAAGATCTTTAGATTTAATACCTTATTATAGGACAAGATCATTAGGTTTACTGCCTTATAACAGGATAAAATCATTAGATTTACTGCTTTATAAAATATCAAGATCATTAGATTCACTGCTTTGTAACAGGTCAAGATTATTAGACCTACTGCCTTGTAACAATTGAAGATCATTAGATTTCTGCCTTGTAACAAGTAAAGATCATTAGATATACTGCTTTATAACAGGTCAAGATCATTAGATTTACAGCCTTATAACAGGTGAAGATCATTAGATTAACTACATTTAAACAGGTCATTTACTCCCTTATAACAAGTCAATATCATTAGATTTACCACCTCCTAACAGGGAAAGAGCATTAGATTTACTGCCTCATAACAGGTGAGGATTATTTTATTTATTGCCTTATAAGAAGTCAATATCATTTTATTTACTGCCTTATAACAGGTCAAGATCATTAGATTTACTGCCTTGTAACAGGTCAAGATCATTAGATTTACTGCTTTATAACAGGTCAATATCATTAATTTTACTGCCTTGTAACAGATCAAGATCATTAATTTTACTGTCTTATAACAGGTCAAGATGATTAAATTTACTGCAATATAACAAGTCCAGATCATTAGATTTACTGCTTTATAACATGTCAAGATGATTAGATTTACTACTTATAAAGGTCAAGATCATTAGTTTACTGCCTTATGACAAGTCAAAATTATAGATTTACTGCCGTGTAACGGGTCAAGATCATTAGATTTACTGCCTTATGACAGGTCAAGATCATTCAGTGACTGCCTTAAAAGAGCAAGATCATTAGATTTACCTTAAACATATCAGATCATTAGATTTATTGACTTATAACAGTCAACATTAGATTTACAACTTATAAATTCAAGATCATTAGATTAACTGCTTTAACAGGGCAAGATCATTAGATTTATGCTTATAACAGGTCAAGATCATTAGATTTACTGCCTTATAAAGGCAGATCATTAGATTTACAGCCTATAATAGGGCAAACATTAGATTTACTGCCTTATGAGTCAAGATCATTAGATTACTGCCTTAAACAGGTCATCATTAGTTTTACTGCTAATAGAAGCAATATCATTAGATTTACCGCCTAATAAGATGTCAAAATCATCAGATTTACTGCCGTGTGACAGGTCAAGATCATTAGATTTACTGCCTTATAACAGATCAAGATGATTGGATTTACTACCTTATAACGGGTCAAGATTTACAGGTTAAGATCATTAGATTTACTGCCTTATGACAGGTCAGGATCATTAGATTCACTGCGTTATAACAGGACAAGTCATTAGATATAGTGCTTTAAAACATGTCAAGATTATTAGATTTACTGCCTTGTAACAGGTAGATATCATTAGATTCACTGCCTTAGATTCACTGCATTACGACAGGTCATCTTTAGATTTACTGCCTTATAACAAGTCAATATCAATAGATTTACCGCCTACTAACAGGGAAAGATCATATATTTACTGCCGTGTAACAGGTCAAGATCGTTAGATTTACTGCCTTATAACAGAAGATCATGAGATTTACTGCTTTACAACATGTCAAGATCATTAGATTTACTGCCTTGTAACAGGTCAAGATCATTAGACTAACTGTCATATAATAGGTCAAGATCATTAGATTTACTGCCTTATAACAGGTCAAGATCATTAGATTTACTGCCTTATAACATGCCATGATCATTAGATTTACTGCCTTGTAACATGTCAAGATCATTAGATTTACTGCCTTGTAACATGTCAAGATGATTAGATTTACTACCTTATAACAGGTCAAGATCATTAGGTTTACTGCCTTATGACAAGTCAAAATTATAAGATTTACTGCCGTGTAACGGGTCAAGATCATTAGATTTACTGCCTTATGACAGGTCAAGATCATTCAAGTGACTGCCTTATAAAAGAGCAAGATCATTAGATTTAACAACTTATAACATATCAAGATCATTAGATTAATTGACTTATAACAGGTCACCATTAGATTTAACAACTTATAACATATCAAGATCATTAGATTAACTGACTTATAACAGGGCAAGATCATTAGATTTAATGCTATATAACAGGTCAAGATCATTAGATTTACTGCCTTATAAAAGGTCAAGATCATTAGATTTACTGCCTTATAATAGGTCAAGATCATTAGATTTACTGCCTTATAAGAGGTCAAGATCATTAGATTTACTGCCTTAAAACAGGTCACCTTTAGTTTTACTGCCTAATAAGAAGCCAATATCATTAGATTTACTGCCCTATAACAGGTCAAGATCATTATATTTTCTGCCTTATAACAGGAAAAGATCATTAGATTTACAGCCTTATAACAGGTCAAGATCATTCAAGTGACTGCCTTATAACAGAGCACGATGATAAGATTTACTGCCTTATAACAGGTCATCATTAGATTTACTGCCTTGTAACAAGTCAAGATCATTAGATTTACTGCTTCATAACAGGTGAGGATTATTATATTTACTGCCTTATAATCGGTCAAGATCATTAAATTTACTGCCTTTTAACAAGTCAAGATCATGAGATATACTGCCTTATAACAGGTCAGGATTTACTGCCTTATAGGAGGACAAGATCATTAGATATACTGCTTTACAACATGTCAAGATCATTAGATATACTGCCTTGTAACATAATATTTTCTGCCTTATAACAGATCTAGATCATTAGATTTACTGCCTTATAAGAGGACAAGATCATTAAACAATATCATTTATAAAGGTCAAGATCATAAGATTTACTGCCTTGTAACAGGTCACGATCATTAGATTTACTGTCTTATAACAGGTCAAGATCAGTAGATTTAATAACTTAAAACAGATCAAGATCATAAGATCAATTGACTTATAGGTGAAGATCATTAGATTTACTGTCTTAGAGCAAGTCAGAATCATAAGATTTACTGCCTTATAACAGATCAGGATCATTAGATTAACTGCCTTATTACAGGACAAGATCATTAGATTAACTGTCACATAACAGGTCAAGATCATTAGATTTACTGCCTTATAACAGGTCAAGATCATTAGATTTACTGCCTCATAACAGGTCAAGATCATTAGATTTACTGCCTTATGAGAAGTCAAAATTATAAGATTTACTGCTGTGTAACGCGTCAAGATCATTAGATTTATTGCCTTATAACAGGTCAAGATCATTCAAGTGACTGCCTTATAACAGAGCACAATCATAAGATTTACTGCCTTATAACAGGTCATCATTTCATTTAACAACTTATATCAAGATCATTAGATTAAATGACTTATAACAGGTCATCATTAGGTTTAACAACTTATAACATATGAAGATCATTAGATTAATAGACTTAGCAGGGCAAGATCATTAGATTTAATGCCATATAACAGGTCAAGATCAATAGATTTAATGCCTTATAAAAGGTCAAGAGTATAGACTTACTGCCTTATAACAGGTCAAGATCATTAGATTTACTGCCTTATAACAGGTCAAGATTATTAGATTTACTGCCTCAAAACAGGTCACCTGTAGATTTACTGCCTAATAAGAAGTCAATATCATTAGATTTACTGCCTAATAAGAGGTCAAATCATGAGCTTTACTGCCATGTAACAGGTCAAGATCATTGGATTTACTGCCTTATAACAGATCAAGATCATTGGATTTACTACCTTATAACGGTTCATGATTTACAGGTTAAGATCACTAGATTTACTGCCTTATGACAGGTCAGGATCATTAGATTCACTGCGTTATAACAGGACAAGATTATTAGATATAGTGCTTTAAAACATGTCAAGATTATTAGATTTACTGCCTTGTAACAAGTCAAGATCATTAGATTCACTGCATTACAACAGGTCATCTTTAGATTTACTGCCTCATAACAAGTCAATATCAATAGATTTACCGTCTACTAACAGGGAAAGATCATATATTTACTGCTGTGTAACAGGTCAAGCTCATTAGATTTACTGCCTTATAAAAGAAGATCATTAGATTTACTGCTTTACAACATGTCAAGATCATTAGATTTACTGCCTTGTAACAGGTCAAGATCATTAGATTAACTGTCATATAATAGGTCAAGATCACTAGATTTACTGCCTTATAACAGGTCAAGATCATTAGATTTACTGCCTTATAACATGCCAAGATCATTAGATTTATTGCCTTGTAACACGTCAAGATCATTAGATTTACTGCCTTGTAACATGTCAAGATGATTAGATTTACTACCTTATAACAGGTCAAGATCATTAGATTTACTGCCTTATGACAAGTCAAAATTATAAGATTTACTGCCGTATAATGGGTCAAGATCATAAGATTTACTGCCTTGTAACAGGTCAAGATCATTAGATTTTCTGTCTTATAACAGGTCAAGATCATTACATTTAATAACTTAAAACAGATCAAGATCATTAGATCAATTGACTTATAACAGGTAAAAGATCATTAGATTTACTGCCATATATCAGATCAAGATCATTAGACTTACTGCCTTATTGCAGGTCAGGATCATTAGATTTACTGCATTTTAACAGGTCAGGACCATTAGATTTACTGCCTTATAACAGGTCAACATCATTAGATTAATTGCTTTATTACAGGACAAGATCATTAGATATACTGCCTTATAAATGGTCAGGATCATTACATATAATGCCTTGTAACAGGTCAATATTATGAGAATTACTGCCTTGTAAGATTGAATCCCTTTCAACAGGTCAAGATCATTAGATTTGCTGCTTCATAACAGGTGAGGATTATTATATTTACTGCCTTATACCCGGTCAAGATCATTAAGTTCACTGCCTTATAACAAGTCAAGATCATTAGATTTACTGCCTTATAACAGGTCAGGATCTTTAGATTTACTGCCTTATAACTCGTCGAGATCATTAGATTTACTGATTTACAACATGTCAAGATCATTAGATTTACTACCTTTTAACAGGACAAGATCAAAATATTTTCTGCCTTATAACGGATCTACATCATTAGATTTACTGCCTTATAACAGGTCAAGATCATTAAAGTGACTGCCTTACAACAGGTCAAGATCATAAGATTTACTGCCTTATAACAGGTCAAGATCATTAGATTTACTGTTATAATAACTTATAACAGATCAAGATCAATTGACTTATAAGAGGTCAAGATCATTAGATTTACTGCCATATAACAGGTCAAAATCATTAGATTTACTGCCTTGTAACCGGTCAAGATCATTAGATTTACTACCTTATAACAGTAAGATCATTAGATTTACTGCCTTGTAACAGGTCAAGATCATTAGATTAACTGTCATATAATAGGTCAAGATCATTAGATTTACTGCCTTATAACAGGTCAAGATCATTAGATTTACTGCCTTATAACATGGCAGGATCATTAGATTTACTGCCTTGTAACACGTCAAGATCATTAGATTTACTGCCTTGTAACATGTCAAGATGATTAGATTTACTACCTTATAACAGGTCAAGATCATTAGATTTACTGCTTTATGACAAGTCAAAATTATAAGATTTACTGCCATATAACGGGTCAAGATCATAAGATTTACTGCCTTGTAACAGGTCAAGATCTTTAGACTTACTGCCTTATAGCAGGTCAGGATCATTAGATGTACTGCATTTTAACAGGTCAGGACCATTAGATTTACTGCCTTATAACAGGTCAACATCATTAGATTAATTGCTTTATTACAGGACAAGATCATTAGATATACTGCCTTATAAATGGTCAGGATCATTACATATACTGCCTTGTAACAGGTTAATATTATTAGACTCACTGCCTTGTAAGATTGAATCCCTTTTAACAGGTCAAGATCATTAGATTTGCTGCTTCATAACAGGTGAGGATTATTATATTTACTGCCTTATATCCGGTCAAGATCATTAAATTTACTGCCTTATAACAAGTCAAGATCATTTGATTTACTGTCTTATAACAGGTCAGGTTCATTAGATTTACTGCCTTATAACTCGTTGAGATCATTAGATTTACTGATTTACAACATGTCAAGATCATTAGATTTACTACCTTTTAACAGGTCAAGATCAAATTATTTTCTGCCTTATAACGGATCTAGATCATTAGATTTACTGCTTTATAACTGGTCAAGATCATTAAAGTGACTGCCTTACAACAGGTCAAGATCATAAGATTTACTGCCTTATAACAGGTCAAGATCATTAGATTTACTGTCTTGTAACACGTCAAGATCATTAGATTTACTGCCTTATAACAGGTCAAGATCATTAGATTTACTGCCTTATGACAAGTCAAAATTATAAGATTTACTGCCGTATAACGGGTCAAGATCATTAGATTTACTGCCTTATAACAGGTCAAGATCATTCAAGTGACTGCCTTATAAAAGAGCAAGATCATTAGATTTAACAACTTATAACATATCAAGATCATTAGATTAATTGACTTATAACAGGGCAAGATCATTAGATTTAATGCTATATAACAGGTCAAGATCATTAGATTTACTGCCTTATAAAAGGTCAAGATCATTAGATTTACTGCCTTATAACAGGTCAAGATCATTAGATTTACTGCCTTATAAGAGGTCAAGATCATTAGATTTACTGCCTTAAAACAGGTCACCTTTAGTTTTACTGACTAATAAGAAGCCAATATCATTAGATTTACTGCCTTATAACAGGTCAAGATCATTAGATTTACTGCCGTGTAACAGGTCAAGATCATTAGATTTACTGCCTTATAACAGGTCAAGATCATTAGATTTACTGCCGTGTAACAGGTCAAGATCATTAGATTTACTGCCTTATAACAGAAAAAGATAATTGGATTTAATGATTTACTTATAAGAGGTCCAGATCATTAGATTTACAGCCTTAAAACAGGTTACCTTTAATTTTACTGCCTAATAAGAAGCCAATATCATTAGATTTACTGTCTTATAACAGGTCAAGATCAGTAGATTTAATAACTTAAAACAGATCAAGATCACTAGATCAATTGACTTATAGGTCAAGCTCATTAGATTTACTGCCTTAGAGCAGGTCAGAATCATAAGATTTAGTGCCTTATAACAGATCAGGATCATTAGATTAACTGCCTTATTACAGGACAAGATCATTAGATTAACTGTCATATAACAGGTGAAGATCATTAGATTTACTGCCTTATAACAGGTCAAGATCATTAGATTTACTGCCTTATAACAGGTCAAGATCATTAGATTTACTGCCTTATGACAAGTCAAAATTATAAGATTTACTGCTGTATAACGCGTCAAGATCATTAGATTTATTGCCTTATAACAGGTCAAGATAATTCAAGTGACTGCCTTATAACAGAGCACGATCATAAGATTTACTGCCTTATAACAGGTCATCATTAGATTTAACAACTTATATCAAGATCATTAGATTAATTGACTTATAACAGGCCATCATTAGATTTAACAACATAACATATGAAGATCATTAGATTAATTGACTTATAACAGTGGAAAATCATTAGATTTAATGCCATGCAACAGGTCAAGATCATTAGATTTACTGCCTTATAACCGGTCAAAATTTACTGCCCTAAAGCAGGTCACATTTAGATTTACTGCCTAATAAGAAGTTGATATCATTAGATTTACTGCCTAATAACAGGTCAAGATTATTAGATTTACTGCCTTATAACAGGTCAAGATCATTAGATTTACTGCCTTATAACAGGTCAGGATCATTAGATTTCCTGCCTTATAATTAGTCAAGATCATTAGATTTACTACCTCATAACATGTCAAGATCATTAGATTTACTGCCTTGTAACAGGTCACGATCATCAGAGTTACTGTCTTATGACAGGTCAAGATCATTAGATTTACTGCCTTGTAATGATCAAGAACATTTGATTCACTCATCTTGTAACAATTCAAGATCATTAGATTTACTGCCTCATAACAGGTGAGGATTATTCTATTTACCGCCTAATAACAGGTCAAGACCATTAAATTTACTGCCCTATAACAGGTCAAGATCATTAGATTTACCTCCTTATTACAGTTCAAGATCACTAGATTTACTGCCTTGTAACAGGTCAAGATCATTAGATTTACTGCCTTATAACAGGTCAATGTCATCAATTTATCTGCCCTGTAACAGGTCAAGATCATTAATTTTACTGTCTTGTAACAGGTCAAGATGATTAGATTTACTGCGATATAACAAGTCCAGATCATTAGATTTACTGCCTTATAACAGGCCAATATCATTAATTTTACTGCCTTGTAACAGGTCAAGATCATTAATTTTACTGTCTTGTAACCGGTCAAGATGATTAGATTTACTGCGATATAACAAGTCCAGGCTTTACTGCCTTTTAACAGGATAAGATCTTTAGATATTCTGCCTTCTAACAAGTCAAGATCATTAGACACTTCAATAGACTTCCTGCCTTATACCAGGGCAAGAGCATTAGATATACTGTGTTATAACAGGTCAAGATCATTAGATTTAATACCTTATTACAGGACAAGATCATTACATTTGCTGCCTTATAACAGAACAAAGTCATTAGATTTACTTCTTTATAAAATATCAAGATCATTAGATTTACTGCTCTATAACACGTCAAGATTATTAGATCTAGTGCCCTGTATTACTACAAGACCATTAGATTTCTGCCTTGTAACAAGTCAAGATCATTAGATTTACTGCTTTATAACAGGTAAAGATCATTAGATTTACAGCCTTATGACAAGTCAAAATTATAAGATTTACTGACGTATAACGGGTCAAGATCATTAGATTTACTGCCTTATAACAGGTCAAGATCATTCAAGTGACTGCCTTATAACAGAGCAAGATCATAAGATTTACTGCCTTATAAAAGGTCATCATTGTATCTAACAACTTATAACATATCAAGATCATTAGATTAATTGACTTATAACAGGTCATCATTAGATTTAACACTTTATAACATATCAAGATTATTAGCTTTATTGACTTATAACAGGGGAAGATCATTAGATTTAATGCCATATAACAGGTCAAGATCATTAGATTTACTGCCTTATAACAGGTCAAGATCACTAGATTTAATGCCTTAAAACAGGTCACCTTTAGATTTACTGCCTAATAAGAAGTCGATATCATTAGATTTACCGCCTAATAAGAGGTCAAGATCATCAGATTTACTGCCGTGTAACAGGTCAAGATCATTAGATTTACTGCCTTATAACAGATAAAGATCATACAATTTAATGATTTATAATAGGTCAAGATCATTAGATTTACTGCCTTATAACTCGTCGAGATCATTAGATTTACTGATTTACAACATGTCAAAGATCTTTAGATTTACTACCTTTTAACAGGACAAGATCAAAATATTTTCTGCCTTATAACGGATCTACATCATTAGATTTACTGCCTTATAACAGGACAAGATCATTAAAGTGACTGCCTTACAACAGGTCAAGATCATAAGATTTACTGCCTTATAACAGGTCAAGATCATTAGATTTACTGTTATAATAACTTATAACAGATCAAGATCAATTGACTTATAAGAGGTCAAGATCATTAGATTTACTGCCATATAACAGGTCAAAATCATTAGATTTACTGCCTTGTAACCGGTCAAGATCATTATTTTTACTACCTTATAACAGTAAGATCATTAGATTTACTGCCTTGTAACAGGTCAAGATCATTAGATTAACTGTCATATAATAGGTCAAGATCATTAGATTTACTGCCTTATAACAGGTCAAGATCATTAGATTTACTGCCTTATAACATGGCAGGATTAATAGATTTACTGCCTTGTAACATGTCAAGATGATTAGATTTACTACCTTATAACAGGTCAAGATCATTATATTTACTGCCTTATGACAAGTCAAAATTATAAGATTTACTGCCGTATAATGGGTCAAGATCATAAGATTTACTACCTTGTAACAGGTCAAGATCTTTAGACTTACTGCCTTATAGCAGGTCAGGATCATTAGGTTTACTGCATTTTAACAGGTCAGGACCATTAGATTTACTGCCTTATAACAGGTCAACATCATTAGATTAATTGCTTTATTACAGGACAAGATCATTAGATATACTGCCTTATAAATGGTCAGGATCATTACATATACTGCCTTGTAACAGGTCAATATTATTAGACTTACTGCCTTGTAAGATTCAATCCCTTTTAACAGGTCAAGATCATTAGATTTGCTGCTTCATAACAGGTGAGGATTATTATATTTACTGCCTTATATCTGGTCAAGATTATTAAATTTACTGCCTTATAACAAGTCAAGATCATTAGATTTACTGCCTTATAACAGGTCAGGATCATTAGATTTACTGCCTTATAACTCGTCGAGATCATTAGATTTACTGATTTACAACATGTCAAGATCATTAGATTTACTACCTTTTAACAGGTCAAGATCAAATTTTCTGCCTTATAACGGATCTAGATCATTAGATTTACTGCCTTATAACAGGTCAAGATCATTAAAGTGACTGCCTTACAACAGGTCAAGATCATAAGATTTACTGCCTTATAACAGGTCAAGATCATTAGATTTACTGTCTTGTAACACGTCAAGATCATTGGATTTACTGCCTTGTGACATGTCAAGATGATTAGATTTACTACCTTATAACAGGTCAAGATCATTAGATTTACTGCCTTATGACAAGTCAAAATTATAAGATTTACTGCCGTATAACGGGTCAAGATCATTAGATTTACTGCCTTATAACAGGTCAAGATCATTCAAGTGACTGCCTTATAAAAGAGCAAGATCATTAGATTTAACAACTTATAACATATCAAGATCATTAGATTAATTGACTTATAACAGGTCACCATTAGATTTAACAACTTATAACATATCAAGATCATTAGATTAATTGACTTATAACAGGGCAAGATCATTAGATTTAATGCTATATAACAGGTCAAGATCATTAGATTTACTGCCTTATAAAAGGTCAAGATCATTAGATTTACTGCCTTATAACAGGTCAAGATCATTAGATTTACTGCCTTATAACAGGTCAAGATCATTAGATTTACTGCCTTAAAACAGGTCACCTTTAGTTTTACTGACTAATAAGAAGCCAATATCATTAGATTTACTGCCTTATAACAGGTCAAGATCATTAGATTTACTGCCGTGTAACAGGTCAAGATCATTAGATTTACTGCCTTATAACAGAAAAAGATAATTGGATTTAATGATTTACTTATAAGAGGTCAAGAGCATTAGATTTACTGCCTTAAAACAGGTTACCTTTAATTTTACTGCCTAATAAGAAGCCAATATCATTAGATTTACTGTCTTATAACAGGTCAAGATCAGTAGATTTAATAACTTAAAACAGATCAAGATCACTAGATCAATTGACTTATAGGTCAAGATCATTAGATTTACTGCCTTAGAGCAGGTCAGTATCATAAGATTTAGTGCCTTATAACAGATCAGGATCATTAGATTAACTGCCTTATTACAGGACAAGATCATTAGATTAACTGTCATATAACAGGTCAAGATCATTAGATTTACTGCCTTATAACAGGTCAAGATCATTAGATTTACTGCCTTATAACAGGTCAAGATCATTAGATTTACTGCCTTATGACAAGTCAAAATTATAAGATTTACTGCTGTATAACGCGTCAAGATCATTAGATTTATTGCCTTATAACAGGTCAAGATAATTCAAGTGACTGCCTTATAACAGAGCACGATCATAAGATTTACTGCCTTATAACAGGTCATCATTAGATTTAACAACTTATATCAAGATCATTAGATTAATTGACTTAGGCCATCATTAGATTTAACAACATAACATATGAAGATCATTAGATTAATTGACTTATAACAGGGGAAAATCATTAGTTTTAATGCCATGTAACAGGTCAAGATCATTAGATTTACTGCCTTATAACCGGTCAAAATTTACTGCCCTAAAGCAGGTCACATTTAGATTTACTGCCTAATAAGAAGTCGATATCATTAGATTTACTGCCTAATAACAGGTCAAGATTATTAGATTTACTGCCTTATAACAGGTCAAGATCATTAGATTTACTGCCTTATAACAGGTCAGGATCATTAGATTTACTGCCTTATAATTAGTCAAGATCATTAGATTTACTACCTCATACCATGTCAAGATCATTAGATTTATTTTTTTTTATTATACTTTGTCGCTGTCTCCCGCGTTTGCGAGGTAGCGCAAGGAAACAGACGAAAGAAATGGCCCAACCCCCCCCCCCATACACATGTATATACATACGTCCACACACGCAAATATACATACCTACACAACTTTCCATGGTTTACCCCAGACGCTTCACATGCCTTGATTCAATCCACTGACAGCACGTCAACCCCGGTATACCACATCGCTCCAATTCACTCTATTCCTTGCCCTCCTTTCACCCTCCTGCATGTTCAGGCCCCGATCACACAAAATCTTTTTCACTCCATCTTTCCACCTCCAATTTGGTCTCCCTCTTCTCCTCGTTCCCTCCACCTCCGACACATATATCCTCTTGGTCAATCTTTCCTCACTCATTCTCTCCATGTGCCCAAACCACTTCAAAACACCCTCTTCTGCTCTCTCAACCACGCTCTTTTTATTTCCACACATCTCTCTTACCCTTACGTTACTCACTCGATCAAACCACCTCACACCACACATTGTCCTCAAACATCTCATTTCCAGCACATCCATCCTCCTGCGCACAACTCTATCCATAGCCCACGCCTCGCAACCATACAACATTGTTGGAACCACTATTCCTTCAAACATAGGTCACGATCATCAGAGTTACTGTCTTATGACAGGTCAAGATCATTAGATTTACTGCCTTGTAATGATCAAGATCATTTGATTCACTCATCTTGTAACAATTCAAGATCATTAGATTTACTGCCTCATAACAGGTGAGGATTATTCTATTTACCGCCTAATAACAGGTCAAGATCATTAAATTTACTGCCCTATAACAGGTCAAGATCATTAGATTTACTGCCTTATTACAGTTCAAGATCACTAGATTTACTGCCTTGTAACAGGTCAAGATCATTAGATTTACTGCCTTATAACAGGTCAATGTCATCAATTTATCTGCCCTGTAACAGGTCAAGATCATTAATTTTACTGTCTTGTAACAGGTCAAGATGATTAGATTTCCTTCGATATAACAAGTCCAGATTATTAGATTTACTGCCTTATAACAGGCCAATATCATTAATTTTCTGCCTTGTAACAGGTCAAATTTTACTTCCTTGTAACAGGTCAAGATCATTAATTTTACTGTCTTGTAACCGGTCAAGATGATTAGATTTACTGCGATATAACAAGTCCAGATCATTAGCTTTACTGCCTTTTAACAGGATAAGATCTTTAGATACTCTGCCTTCTAACAAGTCAAGATCATTAGACACTTCAATAGACTTCCTGCCTTATACCAGGGCAAGAGCATTAGATTTACTGTGTTATAACAGGTCAAGATCATTAGATTTAATACCTTATTACAGAACAAGATCATTACATTTACTGCCTTATAACAGAACAAAGTCATTAGATTTACTTCTTTATAAAATATCAAGATCATTAGATTTACTGCTCTATAACAGGTCAAGATTATTAGATCTAGTGCCCTGTATTAATTCAATACCATTAGATTTCTGCCTTGTAACAAGTCAAGATCATTAGATTTACTGCTTTATAACAGGTAAAGATCATTAGATTTACAGCCTTATGACAAGTCAAAATTATACGATTTACTGATGTATAACGGGTCAAGATCATTAGATTTACTGCCTTATAACAGGTCAAGATCATTCAAGTGACTGCCTTATAACAGAGCAAGATCATAAGATTTACTGCCTTATAAAAGGTCATCATTGTATCTAACAACTTATAACATATCAAGATCATTAGATTAATTGACTTATAACAGGTCATCATTAGATTTAACACTTAATAACATATCAAGATTATTAGCTTTATTGACTTATAACAGGGGAAGATCATTAGATTTAATGCCATATAACAGGTCAAGATCATTAGATTTACTGCCTTATAACAGGTCAAGATCACTAGATTTAATGCCTTAAAACAGGTCACCTTTAGATTTACTGCCTAATAAGAAGTCGATATCATTAGATTTACCGCCTAATAAGAGGTCAAGATCATCAGATTTACTGCCGTGTAACAGGTCAAGATCATTAGATTTACTGCCTTATAACAGATAAAGATCATTGAATTTAATGATTTATAACAGGTCAAGATCATTAGATTTACTGCCTTATAACATGTTAAGATCATTAGATTTACTGCCTTTTGATAGGTCAGGATCATTAGATCCACTGCATTATAACAGGACAAGATCATTAGATATAGTGCTTTAAACCATGTCAAGATTATTAGATTTACTGCCTTGTAACAGTTCAAGATCATTAGATTCACTGCCTTGTAACAAGTCAAGATCATTAGATTCACTGCCTTGTAACAAGTCAAGATCATTAGATTTACTTCTTCATAACAGGTGAGGATATTTACATTTACTGCCTTATAACAGGTCAAGATCATTAGATTTACTACCTGATAACAGGCCAGGATCATTAGATTTCCTGGCTTATAACTGGTTAAGATCATTAGATTTACTGCCTATAGCAGAACAAGATCATTAGATATACTGCTTTACATGTCAAGATCTTGTAACAGGTCAAGATCATAATATTTTCTGCCTTATACCGCATCTAGATCATTAGATTTACTGCCTTATAACAGGTCAAGATCATTAGATTTACTGCCTCGTAAGATGTCAAGATCATTAGATTTACTGCCTTATAACATGTCAAGATCATTAGATTTACTGCATTGTAACAGGTCAAGATCTTTATATTTACTGCCTTATAACAGGTTGATCATTAGATTAACTTCCTTGTAACAACACAAGATCATGTCAAGATCTATACATTTACTGCCCTGTAAAAGGTCAAGATTATAAGACTTACTGCCTTATAACAGGTCAAGATCATTAGATTTACTGCCTTAAAACAGGTCAAGATCATTAGATTTATTGCCTTAAAAAGGTCACCTTTAGTTTTAAAGCGTAATAACAAGTCAATATCATTAGATTTACTACCTTATAACAGGTCAAGATCATTAGATTTTCTGCCTTATAACAGGACAAGATCATTAGATTTTTTTTTTTTTTTTTTTTTTTTGCTTTGTCGCTGTATCCCGCGTTTGCGAGGTAGCGCAAGGAAACAGACGAAAGAAATGACCCAACCCACCCCCATACACATGTATATACATACGTCCTCACACGCAAATATACCTACCTACACAGCTTTCCATGGTTTACCCCAGACGCTTCACATGCCTTGATTCAATCCACTGACAGCACGTCAACCCCGGTATACCACATCGCTCCAATTCACTCTATTCCTTGCCCTCCTTTCACCCTCCTGCATGTTCAGGCCCCGATCACACAAAATCTTTTTCACTTCATCTGTCCACCTCCAATTTGGTCTCCCTCTTCTCGTTCCCTCCACCTCCGACACATATATCCTCTTGGTCAATCTTTCCTCACTCATTCTCACCATGTGCCCAAACCATTTCAAAACACCCTCTTCTGCTCTCTCAACCACGCTCTTTTTATTTCCACACATCTCTCTTACCCTTACGTTACTTACTCGATCAAACCACCTCACACCACACATTATCCTCAAACATCTCATTTCCAGCACGTCCATCCTCCTGCGCACAACTCTATCCATACCCCACGCCTCGCAACCATACAACATTGTTGGAACCACTATTCCTTCAAACATACCCATTTTTGCTTTCCGAGATAATGTTCTCGACTTCCACACATTCTTCAAGGCCCCCAGAATTTTCGCCCCCTCCCCCACCCTATGATCCACTTCCGCTTCCATGGTTCCATCCGCTGCCAGATCCACTCCCAGATATCTAAAACACTTCACTTCCTCCAGTTTTTCTCCATTCAGACTCACCTCCCAATTGACTTGTCCCTCAACCCTACTGTACCTAATAACCTTGCTCTTATTCACATTTACTCATAACTTTCTCCTTCCACACACTTTACCAAACTCAGTCACCAGCTTCTGCAGTTTCTCACATGAATCAGCCACCAGCGCTGTATCATCAGCGAACAACAACTGACTCACTTCCCAAGCTCTCTCATCCCCAACAGACTTCATACTTGCCCCTCTTTCCAAAACTCTTGCATTCACCTCCCTAACAACCCCATCCATAAACAAATTAAACAACCATGGAGACATCACACACCCCTGCCGCAAACCTACATTCACTGAGAACAAATCACTTTCCTCTCTTCCTACACGTACACATGCCTTACATCCTCGATAAAAACTTTTCACTGCTTCTAACAACTTGCCTCCCACACCATATATTCTTAATACCTTCCACAGTGCATCTCTATCAACTCTATCATATGCCTTCTCCAGATCCATAAATGCTACATACAAATCCATTTGCTTTTCTAAGTATTTCTCACATACATTCTTCAAAGCAAACACCTGATCCACACATCCTCTACCACTTCTGAAACCACACTGCTCTTCCCCAATCTGATGCTCTGTACATGCCTTCACCCTCTCAATCAATATCCTCCCATATAATTTACCAGGAATACTCAACAAACTTATACCTCAGTAATTTGAGCACTCACTCTTATCCCCTTTGCCTTTGTACAAGAGAAGAGAAGAGAGAGGCATTTGGACGATTTTTGCAGGGAAAAAATGTAATTGAGTGGGAGATGTATAAAAGAAAGAGAAAGGAGGTCAAGAGAAAGGTGCAAGAGGTGAAAAAAAGGGCAAATGAGATTTGGGGTGAGAGAGTATCATTAAATTTTAGGGAGAATAAAAAGATGTTCTGGAAGGAGGTAAATAAAGTGCGTAAGACAAGGGAGCAAATGGGAACTTCAGTGAAGGGCGCAAATGGGGAGGTGATAACAAGTAGTGGTGATGTGAGAAGGAGATGGAGTGAGTATTTTGAAGGTTTGTTGAATGTGTTTGATGATAGAGTTGCAGATATAGGGTGTTTTGGTCGAGGTGGTGTGCAAAGTGAGAGGGTTAGGGAAAATGATTTAGTAAACAGAGAAGAGGTAGTAAAAGCTTTGCGGAAGATGAAAGCCAGCAAGGCAGCAGGTTTGGATGGTATTGCAGTGGAATTTATTAAAAAAGGGGGTGACTGTATTGCTGACTGGTTGGTAAGGTTATTTAATGTATGTATGACTCATGGTGGGGTGCCTGAGGATTGGCGGAATGCGTGCATAGTCCCATTGTACAAAGATCATTAGATATACTGCTTTAAAACATGTCAAGATCATTAAATTTACTGCCTTTTAACAAGTCAAGATCATTAGATATACTGCCTTATAACAGGTCAGGATCATTAGTTTTACTGCCTTATAACTGGCCAAGATCATCAGATTTACTGCCTTATAAAAAGACAAGATCATTAGATATACTGCTTTACAACATGTCAAGATCATAACAGGTCAGGATCATTAGATTAATTGCCTTATTACATGACAAGATCATAAGATTAACTGTCATATAACAGGTCAAGATCATTAGATTTACTGCCTTTTAACAGGTCAAGATCATTAGATTTACTGGCTTATAACAGGCCAAGATCATTAGATTTACTGCCTTGTAACAGCTCAAGATCATTAGATTTACTGCCTTATGACAAGTCAAAATTATAAGATTTACTGCTATATAACGGGTCAAGATCATTAGATTTACTGCCTTATTAGAGGTCAAGATCATTAGATTTACTGCCTTATAACAGGTCATCATTAGATTTACAACTTATAACATATCAAGATTATTAGATTAATTGACTTATATCAGGGGAAGATCATTAGATTTAATGCCATATAACAGGTCAAGATCATTAGATTTACTGCCTTATAACAGGTCAAGATCATTAGATTTACTGCCGTAAAACAGGTCACCTTTAGATTTACTGCCTAATAAGAAGTCAATATCATTAGATTTACTGCCTAATAACAGGTCAAGATCATCAGATTTACTGCCGTGTAACAGGTCAAGATCATTAGATTTACTGCCTTATAACAGGTCAAGATCATTATATTTACTGCCTTATAACAGGACAAGATTATTAGATATCCTGCTTTAAAACATGTCAAGATCATGTGATTTACTGCCTTGTAACAAGTCAAGATCATTAAATTTACCTCTGCATAACAGGTGAGGATTATTATATTTACTGCCTTATAACAGGTCAAGATCATTAAATTTACTGCCTTATAACAGGTCAAGATCATTAGCTTTACTGCCTTATAACAGACCAGGATCATTAGATTTACTGCCTTATAACTGGTCAAGATCATTAGATTTACTGCCTATAGCAGGACAAGATCATTATATATACTGCTTTACATGTCAAGATCTTGTAACAGGTCAAGATCATAAAATTTTCTGCCTTATAACGCATCTAGGTCATTAGATTAACTGCCTCATAACAGGTCAAGATCATTAGATCTACTGCATTATAACAGGTCAAAATCTTTAGATTTACTGCCTTATAACAGGTTGATCATTAGATTCACTTCCTTGTAACAACTCAAGATCATCAGATTTACTGCCTTAAAACAAGTCAAGATCTATATATTTACTGCCCTATAAAAGGTCAAGATTATAAGACTTACTGCCTTATAACAGGTCAAGATCATTAGATTTACTGCCTTATAATGGGTCAAGATCATTAGATTTACTACCTTAAAACAGGTCACCTTTAGTTTTACTGCCTAATAACAGGTCAATATCATTAGATTTACTGCCTTATAAGAGGTCAAGATCATTAGATATACTGCCTTATAACAGGACAAGATCATTAGATATACTGCTTTAAAACATGTCAAGATCATTAGATTTACTGCCTTATAACAGGGGAGGATTATTATATTTAGTGCCTTATAACCGGTCAAGATCATTAAATTTACTGCCTTTTAACAAGTCAAGATCATTAGATATACTGCCTTATAACAGGTCAGGATCATTAGGTTTACTGCCTTATAACTGGTCAAGATCATAAGATTTACTGCCTTATAAGAAGACAAGATCATTAGATATACTGCTTTACAACATGTCAAGATCATTAGATTTACTGCCTTATAACAGGACATGATCATTAAAGTGACTGCCTTATAACAGGTCAAGATCATAAGATTTAATGCCTTGTAACAGTTCAAGATCATTAGATATACTGTCTTACAATGGGTCAAGATCATTAGATATAATAACTTAAAACAGATCAAGATCATTAGATCAATTGACTTATAGCAGGTAAAAGGTCATTAGATTTACTGCCATATAACAGGTCAAGATCATTAGACTTACTGCCTTAATGCAGATTCACTGGCATTTAACAGGTCAAGATCATTAGATTTACTGCCTTATAACAGGTCAAGATCATTAGATTAATTGCCTTATTACAGGACAAGATCATTAGATATGCTGCCTTATAAATGGTCAAGATCATTACATATACTGCCTTGTAACAGGTCAAATTATTAGACTTACTGCCTTGTAATAAGTCAAAATAATTAGATTGAATGCCTTTTAACAGGTCAACATCATTCGATTTGCTGCTTCATAACAGGTGAGGATTATTATACTTACTGCCTTATAGCCGGTCAAGATCATTAGATTTATTGCCTTATAACAGGTCAGGATCATTAGATTAACTGCCTTATAACTGGTCAAGATCATTAGATTTACTGCCTTATAACAGGACAAGATCTTTAGATTTACTGCCTTATAACATATCAAGAAGATTAGGTTTACTACCATATAACAAGTGAACATCATTAGATTTACAGCCTTATAACAGGTCAAGATCATTAGCTTTAATGCCTTATAACAGGTCAGGATTATTAGATTTACTGCCTTATAACAAGTCAAGATCTTTAGATTTACTGCCTTATAACAAGACAAGATCATTAGACTTACTGCTTTACAACATGCCAAGATCATTAGATTTACTGCCTTGTAACAGGTCAAGATCATTCGATTTACTGCCTTATAACAGGTCAGGACCATTAGATTTACTGCCATGTAACATATAAGATCATTTGATTCACTCATGTTGTAACAAGTAAAGATCATTAGATTTACCGCCTCATAACAGGTGAGGATTATTTTATTTACTGCCTTATGACAGGTCAAGATCATTAAATTTACTGCCCTATAACAGGTCAAGATCATTAGATTTACTGCCTTATAACAGGTCAAGATCATTAGATTTACTGCCTTGTAACAGGCAAGATCATTAGATTTACTGCTTTATAACAGGTCAGTATCATTCATTTTACTGCCCTGTAACAGGTCAAGATAATTGATTTTACTGTCTTGTAACAGGTCAAGATGATTAGATTTACTGCGATGTAATAAGTCCAGATCATAAGATTTACTGCTTTATAACAGGATAAGATCTTTAGATATTCTGCCTTCTAACAAGTCAAGATTATTAAACTTAATGCCTTATGACACTTCAGTAGACTTCCTGCCTTACAACAGGGCAAGAGCATTACATTTCCTGTCTTCTAACAGGTCAAGATCATTAGATTTAATAACTTATTATAGTACAAGATCATTGGATTTACTGCCTTATAACAGGAAAAATCATTAGATTTACTGCTTTATAAAATATCAAGATCATTAGATTCACTGCTTGGTAACAGGTCAAGATTATGAGACCTACTGCCTTGTAACAATTCAAGATCATTAGATTTCTGCCTTGTAACAAGTCAAGATCATTAGATATACTGCTTTATAAGAGGTCAAGATCATTAGATTTACAGCCTTATAACCGGTGGAGATCATTAGACTAACTGCATTTAAACAGGTCATTTACTCCCTTATAACAAGTCAATATCATTAGATTTACCGCCTACTAACAGAGAAAGATCATTAGATTTACTGCCGTGTAACAGGTCAAGATCATTAGATTTACTTCCAAGTAATAGGTTAAGATCGTTAGATTTACTGCCTTATAACAGGAGATCATTAGATTTACTGCTTTACAACATGTCAAGATCATTAGATTTACTGCCTTGTAACAGGTCAACATCATTAGATTTACTACCTTATAACAAGTCGAGATCATTAGATTTACTGCCTTATGACAAGTCAAAATTATAAAATTTACTGCCGTATAACGGGTCACGATTGTTAGATTTACTGCCTTATAACAGGTCAAGATCATTCAAGTGACTGCCTTATAACAGAGCAAGATCATAAGATTTACTGCCTTATAACAGGTCATCGTTAGATTTAAAGACTTATTACATATGAAGATCATTAGATTAATTGACTTATAACAGGTCATCATTAGATTTAACAACTTACAACATATCAAGTTCATTAAATTAATTGACTTAACAGGGCATGATCATTAGAATTAATGCCACATAACAGGTCAAGATCATTAGAGTTACTGCCTTAAAACAGGTCACCTTTAGATTTACTGCTTAATATGAAGTCAATATCATTAGATTTACCGCCTAATAACAGGTCAAGATCATCAGATTTACTGCCGTGTAACAGGTCAAGATCATTAGATTTACTGCCTTATAACAGATCAAGATCATTGGATTTACTGCCTTATAACAGGTCAAGATCATTAGATTTACTGGCTTATAACAGGTTAAGATCATTAGATTTACTACCTATGAGAGGTCAGGATCATTAATCAGGATCATTTATCATAAGATTAACAGGACAAGATCATTAGATATAGTGCTTTAAAACATGTCAAGATTATTAGATTTACTGCCTTGTAACAGGTCAAGATCATTAGATTCACTGCATTAAAACAGGTCATCTTTAGATTTACTGCCTTATAACATGTCAATATCATTAGATTTACCGCCTACTAACAGGGAAAGATCATTAGATTTACTGCCGTGTAACAGGTCAAGATCATTAGATATACTTCCATTTAATAGGTCAAGGTCATTAGATTTACTGCCTTATAACAGAAGATAATTAGATTTACTGCTTTACATGTGAAGACCATTAGATTTACTACCTATGAGAGGTCAGGATCATTAATCAGGATCATTTATCATAAGATTAACAGGACAAGATCATTAGATATAGTGCTTTAAAACATGTCAAGATTATTAGATTTACTGCCTTGTAACAGGTCAAGATCATTAGATTCACTGCATTAAAACAGGTCATCTTTAGATTTACTGCCCTATAACAGGTCAAGATCATTAGATTTACTGCCTTATAACTGGTCAAGATCATTTAAGTGACTGCCTCATAACAGAGCAAGATCATAAGATTTACTGCCTTATAACAGGTCATCGCTAGATTTAACAACTTATAACATACCAAGCTCATTAGATTAATTGACTTATAAGAGGTCATCATTAGATTTAAAAACTTACAACATATCAAGTTCATTAAATTAATTGACTTAACAGGGCATGATCATTAGATTTAATGCCATATAACAGGTCAAGATCATTAGATTTACTGCCTTAAAACGGGTCACCTTTAGATTTACTGCATAATAAGAAGTCAATATCATTAGATTTACCGCCTAATAACAGGTCAAGATCATCAGATTTACTGCCGTGTAACGGGTCAAGATCATTAGATTTACTGCCTTATAACAGATCAAGGTCATTGGATTTACTGCCTTATAACAGGTCAAGATCATTAGATTTACTGCCTTATAACAGGTTAAGATCATTAGATTTGCTACCTTATTAGGGGTCAGGATCATTAATCATAAGATTAACAGAACAGGATCATTAGATATAAAGCTTTAAAACATGTCAAGATTATTAGATTTACTGCCTTGTAACAGGTGAAGATCATTAGATTTACTGCCTTATAACAGGTTAAGATCATTAGATTTACTGCCTTATGACAGGTCAGGACCATTAGATTCACTGAGTTATAAGAGGACAAGATCATTAGATATAGTCCTTTAAAACATGTCAAGATTATTAGATTTACTGCCTTGTAACAGGTCAAGACCATTAGATTAACTGTCATATAATAGGTCAAGATCATTAGATTTACTGCCTTATAACAGGTCAAGGTCATTAGATTTACTTCCATGTCATAGGTCAAGGTCATCAGATTTAACAACTTATATCAAGGTCATTAGAATAATTGACTTATAACAGGTCATCATTAGATTTAACAACTTATAACATATCAAGATCATTAGATTAATTGACTAATAACAGGGCAAGATTATTAGATTTACTGCCATATAACAGGTCAAGATCATTAGATTTACTGCCTTATAAAAGGTCAAGATTATAAGACTTAGTGCCTTATAACAGGTCAAGATCATTAATTTACTCCCTTAAAACAGGTCACCTTTAGGTTTACTGCCTAACAACAGGTCAAGATCATCAGATTTACTGCCGTGTAACAGGTCAAGATCATTAGATTTACTGCCTTGTAAGAGGTCAAGATCATTAGATTAACTGTCATATAATAGGTCAAGATCATTAGATTTACTACCTTATAACAGGTCAAGATCATTAGATTTACTGCCTTATAACAGGCCAAGATCATTAGATTTACTGCCTTGTAACATGTCAAGATGATTAGATTTACTACCTTATAACAGGTCAAGATCATTAGATTTACTGCCTTATGACAAGTCAAAATTATAAGATTTACTGCCGTATAACGGGTCAAGATCATTAGATTTTCTGCCTTGTAACAGGTCAAGATCATTAGATTAACTGTCATATAATAGGTCAAGATCATTAGATTTACTGCCTTATAACAGGTCAAGATCATTAGATTTACTACCGTATAACGGGTCAAGATCATTAGATTTACTGCCTTATAACAGGTCAAGATCATTCAAGTGAATGCCTTATAACAGAGCAAGATCATAAGATTTACTATGTTATAACAGGTCATCGTTAGATTTAACAACTTATATCAAGATCATTAGAGTAATTAACTTATAACAGGTCATCATTAGATTTAACAACTTATAACATATCAAGATCATTAAATTAATTGACTTATAAGGGCAAGATCATTAGATTTAATGCCATATAACAGGTCAAGATCATTAGATTTACTGCCTTATAACAGGTCAAGATCATTCAAGTGACTGCTTTATAACAGAGCAAGATCATAAGATTTACTGCCTTATAACTGGTCGTCATTAGATTTAACAACTAATAACATATCAAGATCATAAGATTAATTGACTTATAACAGGTCATCATTAGATTTAACAACTTATAACATATCAAGATCATTAGATTAATTGACTTATAACGGGGCAAGATTATTAGATTTAATGCCATATAACAGGTCAAGATCATTAGATTTACTGCCTTATAAAGGGTCAAGATCATTAGATTTACTGCCTTAAAACAAGTCACCTTTAGGTTTACTGCCTAATAACAGGTCAAGATCATCAGATTTACTGCCGTGTAACAGGTCAAGATCATTAGATTTACTGCCTTATAACAGATCAAGATCATTGGATTTACTGCCTTATAACAGGTCAAGATCATTAGATTTACTGCCTTATAACAGATCAAGATCATTGGATTTACTGCCTTATAACAGGTCAAGATCATTCGATTTACTGCCTTATGAAATGTCAGGATCATCAGATTCACTGTGTTATAACAGGACAAGATCATTAGATATAGTGCTTTAAAACATGTCAAGATTATTATATTTACTGCCTTGTAACAGGTCAAGATCATTAGATTTACTGCCTTATGACAAGTCAAAATTATATGATTTACTGCCGTATAACGGGTCAAGATCATTAGATTTACTGCCTTATAACAGGTCAAGATGAATCAAGTGACTGCCTTATAACAGAGCAATATCATAAGATTTACTGCCTTATAACAGGTTATCATTAGATTTAACAACTTATAACATATCAAGATCATTAGATTAATTGACTTATAACAGGTCATCATTAGATTTAACATAACATATCAAGATCATTAGATTAATTGACTTATAACAGGTCATCATTAGATTTAACAACTTATATCAAGATCATTAGATTAAGTGACTTATAACAGGGGAAGATCCTTAGATTTAATGCCATGTTACAGGTCAAGATCATTAGATTTACTGCCTTAAAACAGGACACCTTTAGATCTACTGCCTAATATGAAGTTGATATCATTAGATTTACCGCCTAATAACAGGTCAAGATCATCAGATTTACTGCCGTGTAACAGGTAAACATCATTAGATTTACTGCCTTATATCAGGTCAAGATCTTTAGATTTACTGCCTTATAACAGGTTAAGATCATTAGATTTACTGAATTATGAGAGGTCAGGATCATTAGATTTACTGTCTTATAACAGGACAAGATCATTGGACATAGTGCTTTAAAACATGTCAAGATTATTAGATTTACTGCCTTGTAAGAGGTCAAGATCAATAGATTTACTGCCTTGTAACAGGTCAAGATCATTAGATTCACTGCCTTGTAACAAGTCCAGATCATTAGATCTACTTCTTCATAACAGGTGAGGATTATTACATTTACTGCCTTATAACAGGTTAAGATCATTAAATTTACTGCCTTGTAACAGGTCAAGATCATTAGATTTACTGCCTTAAAACAGGTCACCTTTAGGTTTCATTGCCTAATAAGTCAAGATCATCAGATTTACTGCCGTGTAACAGGTCAAGATAATTAGATTTACTGCCTTATAACAGATCAAGATCATTGGATTTACTGCCTTATAACAGATCAAGATCATTAGATTTACTGTCTTTTAACAGGTTAAGATCATTAGATTTACTGCCTTATGACAGGTCAGGATCATTAGATTCACTGCGTTATAACAGGGCAAGATCATTAGATATACTGCTTTAAAACATGTCAAGATTATTAGATTTACTGTCTTGTAACAGGTAAAGATCATTAGATTCAATGCCTTAGATTCACTGCACTAAAACAGGTCATCTTTAGATTTACTGCCTTATAACAAGTCAATATCATTAGATTTACTGCCTACTAACGGGGAAAGATCATTAGATTTACTGCCATGTAACAGGTCAAGATCATTAGATTTACTTCCATGTAACAGGTCAAGATCATTAGATTTACTGCCTTATAACAGGAAAAGATCATTAGTTTACTGCTTTACAACATGTCAAGATCATTAGATTTACTTCCTTGTAACAGGTCAAGATCATAAGATTAACTGTCATATAATAGGTCAAGATCATTAGATTTACTGCCTTATAACAGGTCAAGATCATTAGATTTACTGCCTTACAACAGGCCAAGATCATTAGATTTACTCCCTTGTAACATGTCAAGATGATTAGATTTACTACCTTATAACAGGTCAAGATCATTAGATTTACTGCCTTATGACAAGTCAAAATTATAAGATTTACCGCCGTATAATGAGTCAAGATCATTAGATTTACTGCCTTATAACAGGTCAAGGTCATTCAAGTGACTGCCTTACAACAGAGCAAGATCATAAGATTTACTGCCTTATAACAGGTCATCGTTAGATTTAACTACCTATAACATATCAAGATCATTAGATTAATTGACTTATAACAGGTCATCATTAGATTTAACAACTTATAACATATCAAGATCATTAGATAATTAACTTAGGGAAAGATTATTAGATTTAATGCCATATAACAGGTCAAGATCATTAGATTTACTGCCTTATAAAGGGCCAAGATTATAAGACTTAGTGCCTTATAACAGGTCAAGATCATTAGATTTACTGCCTTATAACAGGTCAAGATCATTAGATTTACTGCCTTAAAACAGGTCACCTTTAGGTTTACTGCCTAATAACAGGTCAAGATCATCAGATTTACTGCCGTGTAACAGGTCAAGATCATTAGATCTACTGCCTTGTAACAGATCAAGGTCATTAGATTTACTGCCTTATAACAGGTGAAGATCATTAGATTTACTGCCTTATGAAATGTCAGGATCATTAGATTCACTGTGTTATAACAGGACAAGATCATCAGATATAGTGCTTTAAAACATGTCAAGATTATTAGATTTACTGCCTTGTAACAGGTCAAGTTCATTAGATTTACTGCCTTATGACAAGTCAAAATTATAAGATTTGCTGCCGTATAACGGGTCAAGATCATTAGATTTACTGCCTTATAACAGGTCAAGATGAATCGAGTGACTGCCTTATAACAGAGCAATATCATAAGATTTACTGCCTTATAACAGGCTATCATTAGATTTAACAACTTATAACATATCAAGATCATAAGATTAATTGACTTATAACAGGTCATCATTAGATTTAACAACTTATATAAAGATCATTAGATTTATTGACTCATAACAGGGGAAGATCCTTTGGTTTAATGCCATGTAACAGGTCAAGATAATTAGATTTACTGCCTCATAACAGGTCAAGACCATTAGATTTACTGCCTTAAAACAAGACACCTTTAGATCTACTGCCTAATACAAAGTTGATATCATTAGATTTACCGCCTAATAACAGGTCAAGATCATCAGATTTACTGCCGTGTAACAGGTAAACATCATTAGATTTACTGCCTTATAACAGGTCAAGATCTTTAGATTTACTGCCTTATAACAGGTTATCATTAGATTTACAGAATTATGAGAGGTCAGGATCATTAGATTTACTGTCTTATAACAGGACAAGATCATTAGATATAGTGCTTTAAAACATGTCAAGATTATTAGATTTACTGCCTTGTAAGAGGTCAAGATCATTAGATTTACTGCCCTGTAACAGGTCAAGATCATTAGATTCACTGCCTTGTAACAAGTCGAGATCATTAGATCTACTTCTTCATAACAGGTGAGGATTATTATATTTACTGCCTTATAACAGGTTAAGATAATTAAATTTACTGCCCTATAACAGGTCAAGATCATTAGATTTACTGCCTTAAAACAGGTCACCTTTAGGTTTCATTGCCTAATAAGAAGTCAAGATCATCAGATTTACTGCTGTGTAACAGGTCAAGATAATTAGATTTACTGCCTTATAACAGATCAAGATCATTGGATTTACTGCCTTATAACAGATCAAGATCATTAGATTTACTGCCTTTCAACAGGTTAAGATCATTAGATTTACTGCCTTATGACAGGTCAGGATCATTAGATTCACTGCGTTATAACTGGACAAGATCATTAGATATACTGCTTTAAAACATGTCAAGATTATTAGATTTACTGTCTTGTAACAGGTCAAGATCATTAGATTCAATGCCTTAGATTCACTGCACTAAAACAGGTCATCTTTAGATTTACTGCCTTATAACAAGTCAATATCATTAGATTTACCGCCTACTAACAGGGAAAGATCAGTAGATTTACTGCCGTGTAACAGGTCAAGATCATTAGATTTACTTCCATGTAATAGGTCAAGATCATTAGATTTACTGCCTTATTTGAGGAAAAGATCATTAGTTTACTGCTTTACAACATGTCAAGATCATTAGATTTACTGCCTTGTAACAGGTCAAGATCATAAGATTAACTGTCATATAATAGGTCAAGATCCTTAGATTTACTGCCTTATAACAGGTGAAGATCATTAGATTCACTGCCTTACAACAGGCCAAGATCATTAGATTTACTCCCTTGTAACATGTCAAGATGATTAGATTTACTACCTTATAACAGGTCAAGATCATTAGATTTACTGCCTTATGACAAGTCAAAATTATAAGATTTACCGCCGTATAACAGGTCAAGATCATTAGATTTACTGCCTTATAACAGGTCAAGGTCATTCAAGTGACTGCCTTATAACAGGAAGATCATAAGATTTACTGCCTTATAACAGGTCATCGTTAGATTTAACTACCTATAACATATCAAGATCATTAGATTAATTGACTTATAACAGGTCATCATTAGATTTAACAACTTATATCAAGATCATTAGATTAATTGATTTATAACGCGGCAAGATTATTAGATTTAATGACATATAACAGGTCAAGATCATTAGATTTACTGCCTTATAAAAGGTCAAGATTATAAGACTTACTGCCTTATAACAGGTCAAGATCATTCGATTTACTGCATTATAACAGGTCAAGATCATTAAATTTACTGCCTTAAAACAGGTTACCTTTAGGTTTACCGCCTAGTAACAGGTCAAGATCATCAGATTTACTGCCGTGTAACAGGTCAAGATCATTAGATTTACTGCCTTATAACAGATCAAGATCATTGGATTTACTGCCTTATAACATGTCAAGATCATTAGATTTACTGCCTTATAACATGTTAAGATCATTAGATATACTGCCTTATGACAAGTCAGGATCATTAGATTCACTGCATTATAACAGGACAAGATCATTGGACATAGTGCTTTAAAACATGTCAAGATTATTAGATTTACTGCCTTGTAACAGGTCAAGATCATTAGAATTACTGCCTTGTAACAAGTCAAGATCATTATATTTCCTTCTTCATGAGAGGTGAGGATAATTATATTTACTGCCTTATAACAGGTTAAGATCATTAAATTTACTGCCTTATAACAGGTCGAGATCATTAGATTTACTGCCTTATAACAGGCCAGGATCATTAGATTTACTGCCTTATAACTGGTTAAGATCATTAGATTTACTGCCTATATCAGGACAAGATCATTAGATATACTGCTTTACATGTCAAGATCTTGTAACAGGTCACGATCATAATATTTTCTGCCTTATAACGCATCTAGATAATTAGATTTAATGCCTTATAACAGGTCAAGATCATCAGATTTACTGCCTTGTAACATGTCAACATCATTAGATCTACTGCATTATAACAGGTCAAAAACTTTAGATTTACTGCCTTATAACATGTTCATCATTAGATTCCCTTCCTTGTAACAACTCAAGATCATCAGATTAATGCCTTAAAACATGTAAATATATATTTACTGCCCCATAAAAGGTCAAGATTATAAGACATACTGCCTTATAACAGGTCAAGATCATTAGATTTACTGCCTTATAATAGGTCAAGATCATTAGATTTACTGCTTAAAACAGGTCATCTTTAGTTTTACAGCCTAATAACAAGTCAGTATCATTAGATTTACTGCCTTATAACAGGTCAAGATCATTAGTTTTTCTGCATTATAACAGGACAAGATCATTAGATATACTGCTTTAAAACATGTAAGATCATTAAATTTACTGCCTTTTAACAAGTCAAGATCATTAGATATACTGCCTTGTAACTGGTCAAGATCATTAGATTTACTGCCTTTTAAGAAGAAAAGCTCATTAGATATACTGCTTTACAACATGTCAAGATCATTAGATTTACTGCCTTATAACAGGTCAGGATCATTAGGTTAATTGCCTCATTACAGATCATTAGATTAACTGTCATATAACAGATCAAGATCATTAGATTTACTGCCTTATAACAGGTCAAGATCATTAGATTTACTGGCTTATAACAGGCCAAGATCATTAGATTTACTGCCTTGTAACATGTCAAGATGATTACATTTACTACCTTATAACAGGTGATGATCATTAGATTTACTGCCTTATGAAAAGTCAAAATTATAAGTATAACGGGTCAAGATCTTTAGATTTGCTGCCATATAACAGGTCAAGATCATTAGAATTACTGCCCTACTGCAGATTTACTGGCTTTTAACAGGTCAAGATCATTAGATTTACTGCCTTATAAATGGTCAAGATCATTAGATTAATTGCCTTATTACAGGACAAGATCATTAGATTTACTGCCTTATAAATGGTCAAGATCATTACATTTACTGCCTTGTAAAAGGTCAATATTATTAGACTTACTGCCTTGTAATAGGTCAAGATAATTACATTGAATGCCTTTTAACAGGTCAACATCATTAGATTTGCTGCTTCATAACAGGTTAGGATTATTATAATTACTGCCTTATAACCGGTCAAGATCATTAAATTTACTGCCTTATAAGAAGTCAAGATCATTAGATTTACTGCCTTACAACGGGTCAGGATCATTAGATTAAGTGCCTTATAACTGGTCAAGATCGATTTACTGCCTTATAACATGACATGATCATTAGATTTACTGCCTTATAACAGGCCAAGATCATTGATTTACTGCCTTGTAACATATCAAGATGATTAGGTGTACTACCTTATAACAGGTCAAGATCATTAGATTTACTGCCTTATAACAGGTCAAGATCATTAGATTTAATGCCTTATAACAGGTCAGGATCATTAGTTTTACTGCCTTATAACTAGTCAAGATCTTTAGGTTTACTGCCTTATAACAAGATCATTAGATTTACTGCTTTACAACATGTCAAGATCATTAGATTTACTGCCTTGTAACAGGTCAAGATCATTAGATTTAATGCCTTATAACAGGTCAAGATCATTAGATTTACTGCCTTGTAACAGGTCAAGAACATTAGATTTACTGCTTTATAACAGGTCAATATCATTCATTTTACTGCCTTGTAACAGGTCAAGATCATTAATTTTACTGTCTTATAACAGGTCAAGATGATTAGATTTACTGTGATATAACAAGGCCAGATCATTAGATTTACCGCTTTATAACAGGATAAGATATTTACCTATTCTGCCTTCTAACAAGTCAAGGTTATTAAAAACTTAATGCCTTATGACACTTCAATAGACTTCCTGCCTTATAACAGGGTAAGAGCATTAGATTAACTGTCTTATAACAGGTCAAGATCATTAGATTTAATACGTTATTATATGACAATATCATTAGATTTACTGCCTTATAACTAGTCAAGATCTTTAGATTTACTGCCTTATAACAAGACAAGATCATTAGATTCACTGCTTTGTAACAGGTCAAGATTATTAGACCTACTGCCATGTAACAATTCAAGATCATTAGATTTCTGCCTTGTAACAAGTCAAGATCATTATATATACTGCTTTATAACAGGTCAAGATCACTAGATTTACAGCCTTATAACCGATGAAGATCATTAGATTAACTGCATTTAAATAAGTCATTTACTGCCTTATAACAAGTCAATATCATTACATTTACCACCTACTAACAGAGAAAGATCATTAGATTTACTGCCGTGTAACAGGTCAAGATCATTAGATTTACTTCCATGTAATAGGTCAATATCATTAGATTTACTGCCTTATAACAGATCATTAGATCTACTGCTTTACAACATGTCAAGATCATTAGATTTACTGCCTTGTAACAGGTCAAGATCATTAGATTAACTGTCATATGATAGGTCAAGATCATTAGATTTACTGCCTTATAACAGGTCAAGATCATTAGATTTACTGCCGTATAACGGGTCAAGATCATTAGATTTACTGCCCTATAACAGGTCAAGATCATTCAAGTGACTGCCTTATAACAGAGCAAGATCATAGATTTACTACCTTATAAAAGGTCATCGTTAGATTTAAGAACTTATAACATATCATGATCATTTACTTAATTGACTTATCAGGGCAAGATCATTAGATTTAATGCCATATAACAGGTCAAGATCATTAGATTTACTGCCTTATAAAAGGTCAAGATTATAAGACTTACTGCCTTATAACAGGTCAAGATCATTAGATTTACTGCCTTATAACAGGTCAAGATCATTAGATTTACTGCCTTAAAACAGGTCACCTTTAGGTTTACTGCCTAATAACAGATGATCACTGGACTTTCTGCCTTATAACAGGTCAAGATCATTAGATTTACTGCCTTATAACAGGTTAAGATCATTAGATTTACTGACTTAGGTCAGGATCATTAGATTAACTGAGTTATAACAGGACAAGATCATTAGTTATAGTGCTTTAAAACATCAAGATTGTTAGATTTACTGCCTTATGACAAGTCAAAATTATAAGATTTCCTGCCATATAATGGGTCAAGATCATTTGATTTGCTGCCTTATAACAGGTCAAGATCATTCAAGTGACTGCCTTATAACAGAGCAAGATCATAAGATTTACTGCCTTATAACAGGTCATCATTAGATTTATTCATTTATTTATTTTGCTTTGTCGCTGTCTCCCGCATTTGCGAGGTAGCAGATTTAACAACTTATAATATATCAAGATCATTAGATTAATTGACTTATAACAGGACATCATTAGATTTAACAACTTATAACATATCAAGATCATTAGATTAATTGACTTATAACAGGGGTAGATCATTAGATTCAAAGCTATATAACAGGTCAAGATCATTAGATTTACTGCCTTATAAAAGGTCAAGATTATAAGACACTGCCTTATAGTAGGTCAAGATTATTAGATTTACTGCCTTATGACAGGTCAAGATCATTAGGTTTACTGCATTAAAACAGGTCACATTTAGATTTACTGCCTAATAAGAAGTCAATATCACTGGATTTACCGCCTAATAACAGGTCAAGATCATCAGATTTACTGCCGTGTAACAGGTCAAGATCATTAGCTTTACTGCCTTATAACAGGTCAAGATCATTAGATTTACTGCCTTATAACAGGTCAAGATCATTAGATTTACTGCCTTATAACAGGTTAAGATCATTAGATTTACTGCCTTATGACAGTTCAGGATCATTAGATTTACTGCTTTATAACAGGACAAGATCATTAGATATAGTGCTTTAAAACATGTCAAGATTATTAGATTTACTGCCTTGTAACAGGTCAAGATCATTAGATTCACTGCCTTGTAACAAGTCAAGATCATTATATTTACTTCTTCATAACACGTGAGGATTATTATATTTACTGCCTTATAATAGATCAAGATCATTAAATTTACTGCCTTATAACAGGTCAAGATCATTAGATTTACTGCCTTATAACGGGCCAGGATCATTAGATTTACTACCTTATAACTGGTTAAGATCATTAGATTTACTGCCTTACTGCTTTACTTGTCGAGATCTTGTAACAGGTCAAGATCATAATATTTTCTGCCTTATAACGCATCTAGATCATTAGATTAACTGCTTTATAACAGGTCAAGATCATTAGATCTACTGCATTATAGCAGGTCAAGATCTTTCGATTTACTGCCTTATAACAGGTTGATCATTAGATTCACTTCCTTGTTACAACTCAAGATCATCAGATTTACTGCCTTAAAACATATCAAGATCTATATATTTACTGCTCTATAAAAGGTCAAGATTATAAGAGTTACTGCCTAATAACAGGTCAAGATCATTAGATTTACTGCCTTTTAACAGGTCAAGATCATTAGATTTTCTGCCTTATAAGAGGACAAGATCATTAGATATACTGCTTTAAAACATGTCAAGATCATTAGATTTACTGCCTTGTAACAAGTCAAGATCATTAGATTTACTGCTTCATAACAGGTGAGGATTATTATATTTACTGCCTTATAACCGGTCAAGGTCATTAAATTTACTGCCTTTTAACAAGTCAAGATCATTAGATATACTGCCTTATAACAGGTCAATGTAATTAATTTTCCTGCCCTGTAACAGGTCAAGATCATTAATTTTACTGTCTTTTAACAGGTCAAGATGATTAGATTTACTGCAATATAACAAGTCCAGATCATTAGATTTACTGCCTTATAACAGGTCAATATCATTAATCTTACTGCCTTGTAACAGGTCAAGATCATTAATTTTACTGTCTTGTAACTGGTCATTAGATTTACTGCCTTATAACTGGTCAAGATCATTAGATTTACTGCCTTATAAGAAGACAAGATCATTAGATATACTGCTTTACAACATGTCAAGATCATTAGATTTACTGCCTTGTAACATGTGAAGATCATAATATTTTCTGCCTTATAACAGATCTAGATCATTAGATTTACTAACTTATAAGAGGACACGATCATGAAACAAAATCATTTATAACAGGTCAAGATCATAAGATTTACTTCCTTGTAACGGGTCAAGATCATTAGATTTACTGTCTTATAACAGGTCAAGATCATTAGATTTAATAACTTAAAACAGATCAAGATCATTAGATCAATTGACTTATAACAGGTAAAAGATCATTAGATTTACTGCCATATCATAGGTCAAGATCATTAGACTTACTGCCTTATAGCAGGTCAGGATCATAAGATTTACTGCCTTATAACAGGTCAGGATCATTAGATTGTATATTATATATTATATTATTATCCCTGGGGATAGGGGAGAAAGAATACTTCCCACGTATTCCCTGCGTGTCGTAGAAGGCGACTAAAAGGGGAGGGAGTGGGTGGCTGGAAATCCTCCCCTCTCGTTTTCTTTTAACTTTCCAAAAGAAGGAACAGAGAAGGGAGTCTAGTGAGGATATTCCCTCTAAGGCCCAGTTCTCTGTTCTTAACGCTACCTCGCTAACGCGGTAAATGGCAAATAGTATGAAAAAAAAAAAATATTATATTACATATTATATATAACAGGTCAAGATCATTAGATTTACTGCCTTATAACAGGTCAAGATCATTAGATTTACTGCCTTATAAAAGTTCAAGATCATTAGATTTACAGTCTTATGACAAGTCAAAATTATAAGATTTACTGCCTTATAACAGGTCAAGATCATTCAAGTGACTGCCTTATAACAGAGCAAGATCATAAGATTTACTGCCTTATAACAGGTCATCATTAGATTTAACAACTTATAACATATCAAGATCATTAGATTAATTGACTTATAACAGGGGAAGGTCATTATATTTAATGCCATATAACAGGTCAAGATCATTAGATTTACTGCCTTATAAAAGGTCAAGATTATAAGACACTGCATTATAGCAGATCAAGATTATTAGATTCACTGCCTTATAACAGGTCAAGATCATTAGATTTACTGCCTTAAAACAGGTCACATTTAGATTTGCTGCCTAATAAGAAGTCGATTATTTTATTATTATTTTACTTTGTCACTGTCTCCCGCGTTAGCGAGGTAGCGCAAGGAAACAGACGAAAGAATGGCCAAACCCACCCACATACACATGTGTATACATTGGATTTCCCGCCTAATAATATAACAGGTTGATCATTAGATTCATTTCCTTGTAACAACTCAATATCTTCAGATTTACTGCCTTAAAACATGTCAAGATCTATATATTTACTGCCCTATATAACGTCAAGATTATAAGACTTACTGCCTTATAACAGGTCAGGATCAATTGATTTACTGCCTTATAACAGGTCAAGATCATTAGATTTACTGCCTTAAAACATGTCACTTTTAGTTTTACTGCCTAATAACAACTCAATATCATTAGATTTACTGCCTTACAAAAGGTCAAGATCATTAGATATACTGCCTTGTAACAAGTCAAGATCATTAGATTTACTGCTTCATAACAGGTTAGGATTATTATATTTAATGCCTTATAACAGGTCAAGATCATTAGATTTACTGCTTTACAACATGTCAAGATCATTAGATTTACTGCCTTGTAACAGGTCACGATCATCAGAGTTACTGTCTTATAACAGGTCAAGATCATTAGATTTACTGCCTTGTAATGATCAAGATCATTTGATTCACTCATTAGATTTACTGCCTCATAAAAGGTGAGGATTATTTTATTTACTGCCTTATAACAGGTGAAGATCATTAGATTTACTGACTTATAACAATTCAAGATCATTAGATTTACTGCCTTGTAACAGGTCAAGATCATTAGATTTACTGCCTTATAACAGGTCAACGTCATTAATTTCCCTGCCCTGTAACAGGTGAAGATCATTAATTTTACTGTCTCATAACAGGTCAAGATGATTAGATTTACTGCGATATAACAAGTCCAGATCATTAGATTTACTGCCTTATAACAGGTCAATATCATTAATCTTATTGCCTTGTAACAGGTCAAGATCACTAATTTTACTGTCTTGTAACTGGTCAAGATGATTAGATTTACTGCGATATAACAAGTCCAGATCATTAGATTTACTGCCTTATAACAGGATAAGATCTTTAGATATTCTGCCTTCTAACAAGTCAAGATTTACTTAATGCCTTACGACACTTCAATCATTACTGCCTTATAACAGGTCAAGATCATTAGATTTACTGTCTCAAAACAGGTCACCTTTAGTTTTACTGCTTAATAACAAGTCAATATCATTAGATTTACTGCCTTATAACAGGTCAAGATCATTAGATATACTGCCTTATAACAGGACAAGTTCATTAGATATCCTTATAACAGGGCAAGAGCATTATATTTACTGCCTTATAACAGGTCAAGATCATTAGATTTAATACCTTGTCACAGGACAAGATCATTACATTTACTGCCTTAAAACAGGACAAAGTCATTAGATTTACTGCTTTATAAAATATCAAGATCATTAGATTTACTGCTTTGTAACAGGTCAAGATTATTAGATTTACAGCCTTATAACAGGTGAAGATCATTAGATTAGCTGCATTAAAACAGGTCACCTTTAGATTTACTGCCTTATAAAGAGTCAATATCATTAGATTTACTGCCTACTAACAGAGAAAGATCATTAGATTTACTGCTGTGTAACAGGTCATCATTAAATTTACTTCCATGTAATAGGTCAAGATCATTAGATTTAATGCTTTACAACATGTCAAGATAGATTTACTGCCTTGTAACAGGCCAGGATCATTAGATTAACTGTCATATAACAGGTCAAGATCATTAGATTTACTGCCTCATAACAGATGAGGATTATTTTATTTACTGCCTTATAACAGGTCAAGATCATTAAATTTACTGCCCTATAAAAGGTCAAGATCATTAGATTTACTGCCTTATAACAGCTCAAGATCATCAGATTTATTGCCTTATAACAATTCAAGACCATTAGATTTCAGCCTTGTAACAAGTCAAGATCATTAGATTTACTGCTTTATAACAGGTCAAGATCATTAGATTTACAGCCTTATAACAGATCAAGATCATTAGATTAACTGCATTAAAACAATTCATCTTTAGATTTACTGCCTTATAACAAGTCAATATCATTAGCTTTACCGCCTACTAACAGGGAAAGATCATTAGCTTTACTGACGTGTAACAGGTCAAGATAATTAGATTTACTTCCATGTAATAGGTCAAGACCATTAGATTTACTGCCCTATAACACTGCTTTACAACATGTCAAGATCACTAGATTTACTGCCTTGTAACAGGTCAAGATCATTAGATTAACTGTCATAAAAGGGGTCAAGATCATTAGATTTACTGCCTCATAACAGGTCAAGATCATTAGATTTACTGCCTTATAACAGGCCAAGATTATTAGATTTACTGCCTTGTAACATGTCAAGTTGATTAGATTTACTACCTTATACTAGATCAAGATCATTAGATTTACTGCCTTATGACAAGTCAAAATTTTAAGATTAACTGCCGTATAACGGGTCAAGATCATTAGATTTACTGCCTTATAACAGGTCAAGATCATTAAAGTGACTGCCTTATAACAGAGCAAGATCATTAGATTTACTGCCTTATAACAGGTCATCATTAGATTTAACAACTTACAACATATCAAGATCATTAGATTAATTGACTTATAACAGGTCATCATTAGATTTAACAACTTATATGAAGATCATTAGATTAATTGACTTATAACAGGGCAAGATCATTAGATTTAATGCCACATAACAGGTCAAGATCATTAGATTTACTGCCTTATAAAAGGTCAAGATTATAAGTATTACTGCCTTATAACAGGTCAAGATCATTAGATTTACTGCCTTATAACAGGTCAAGATCATTAGATTTACTAACTTATAACAGGTCACCTTTAGATTTACTGCCTAAAAACAGGTCAAGATCATCAGATTTACTGCCGTGTAACAGGTCAAGATCATTAGATTTACTGCCTTATAAGAGATCAAGATCATTAGATATAGTGCTTTAAAACATGTCAAGATTATTAGATTTACTGCCTTGTAACAGGTCAAGATCATTACATTTACTACCTTATAACAGGTCAAGATCATTACATTTACTGCCTTAAAACAGATCAACTTTAGATTTACTGTCAAATAAAAGGTCAAGATCAATAGATTTACTTCCATGTAATAGGTCAAGATCATTAGATTTACTTCCATGTAATTAATAGGTCAAGATCAATAGATTTCCTGCCTTATAACAGATAAAGATCATTGGATTTACTGCCTTATAACAGGTCAAGATCTTTAGATTTACTGCCTTATAATAGATCAGGATCATTAGATTTACTGCCTTTAACAGTCAATATCATTAGATTTACTGCCTTATAACAGGACAAGATCATTATATTCACTGTCAAGCTCATTAGATTTTCTGCCTAGTAACAGGTCACGATCATCAGATTTACTGTCTTATAACAGGTCAAGATCATTAGATTTACTGCCTTATGACAGTCCAAAATCATTACATTTACTGCCATGTAACAGATCAAGATAATTTGATTCATTCATATTGTAACAAGTCAAGATTATTAGATTTACTGCCTCATAACAGGTGAGGATTATTTTATTTACAGCCCAAAAACAGGTCAAGATCATTAGATTTACTGCCTTCTAACAGGTCAAGATCATTAGATTTACTGCCTTATAACAGGTCAATATCATTAATTTTACTACCTTGTAACATGTCAAGATCATTAATTTTACTGTATTGTAACCGGTCAAGATGATCAGATTTACTGCCTTATAACAGATCAAGATCATTAGATTTAATACCTTATTACAGGACAAGATCATTTGATTTACTGCCTTATAATAGGACAAAATCATTAGATTTATTGCTCTATAAAATATCAAGATCATTAGATTTACTGCTTTGTAACAGGTCAAGATCATTAGATCTACTGGCTTGTAATAATTCAAGATCATTAGATTTCTGCCTTGTAACATGTCAAGATCATTAGATTTACTGCCTTATAACAAGTCAATATCAGTAGATTTACCGCCTACTAACATGGAAAGATCATTAGATTTCCTGCCGTGTAACATGTCAAGATCATTAGATTTACTTCCATGTAATAGGTCAAGATCATTAGATTTGCTGCCTTATAACAGAAGATCATTAGATTTACTGCTTTAACCATTGTCAAGATCATTAGATTTACTGCCTTGTAACAGGTCAAGATCATTAGATTAACTGTCATATAACAGGTCAAGATCATTAGATTTACTGCCTTATAAAAGGCCAAATTCATTAGATTTACTGCCTTGTAACATGTCAAGATGATTAGATTTACTATCTTTTAACAGGTCAAGATCATTAGATTTACTGCCATAATTATGACAAGTCAAAATCATAAGATTTACTGCCGTATAATGGGTCAAGATCATTAGATTTACTGCCTTATAACAGGTCAAGATCATTCACATGACTGCCTTATAACAGAGTAATATCATAAGATTTAATGCCTTATAACAGGTCATTATTAGATTTAACAACTTATATCAAGATCACTAGATTAATTGACCTATAACAGGTCCTCATTAGATTTAACAACTTATAATATATCAAGATCTTTAGATTAATTGACTTAAAACAGCGCAAGATCATTAGATTAAATGCCATATAACAGGTCAAGATCATTAGATTTACTGCCTTATAAAAGGTCAAGATTTACTGCTTTATAACAGGTCAAGATCATTAGATTTACTGCCTTTTAACAGGTAGAGATCATTAGATTTACTGCCTTAAAACAGGTCACCTATAGATTTACTGCCTAATAAGAAGTAAATATCATTAGATTTACCGCATAATAACAGGTCAAGATCATCAGATTTACTGCCGTGCAACAGGTCAATATCATTGGAATTACTGCCTTATAACAGATCAAGATCATTGGATTTACTGCCTCATAACAGGTGAAGATCATTAAATTTACTGCCTTATAACTGGTCAAGATCATTAGATTTACTGCCTTACAGCAGGACAAGATCATTAGATACACTGCTTTACATGTCAAGATCTTGTAACAGGTCAAGATCATAATATTTTCTGCCTTATAACGCATCTAGATCATTAGATTTACTGCCTTATAACAGGTCAAGATCATTAGATTTACTGCCTTGTAACATGTCAAGATAATTAATGAAGTACGTGAGACTTACCGTAGCTCAGTTAAAATGTGCTTCGAATTTTATGAAGCAAATCATCTCTGCTAGAAGGGAGCTTTCACATGAGATACGCTTTGCCGCTTCTCGCCACCAGACTTTAAAGAGTACGACCAACCACATGAAAGTAACAGTACATTTTGCACTGCTAGAAATATGTAAGCCACAAGACGCTACAGAGCGTAGGGTGGGAGAGGTGGGCATGTGAAAGCTCCCTTCTAGCAGAGGTGATTTGCTTCATAAAATTCGAAGCACATTTCAACTGACCTACGGTAAGTCTCATGTACTTCATTAATTTTACGTCAGCAAATCACACCTCTGCTAGAGGTCACTTTCCCATGAGGTTTTGAAGCCATGTGGGGGTTGTACTGTAGACATGTAGAGAGGAGAAATGATACAAGCAGTAACCAACTGCAATATAGTAAGAAATTTACATAGCCATGGACCAGGTGACAAGAGACAACATCTCCTATGCAAACAAAATGAACACACTATTGAAGGACAGCATCTTGGAAAGGATCGTGATTCCGGACATCGTTAACCATATCGGCAACATGCTGGTCAATGCCATCAGACACCTCATCCACAGGACTGTAAGCCCTGGCGCACTGCAGGAGAACACTGTCAGTCCGCCGGCATTCTGAGAAACACAATCATCACTGGAAAGGTAATGCTCAACTGGAGTAAAGCCCGAAAAACCCGTGGGCGAGCGCGAGGGAGGCACCACCTGGCTAGAAAGGCCAAAGCCGCCGCCGCGTCATTAGCCACCCAACTGGGGCCTAAGTTCCTTTTCTCCTTCAATTTCCCCACATCACCACGTAAGGCAGCCAAAGCGTCCATTACCATGTTCCAGGGCGACGCAGATGCCTCACCCCGTGAGTTAGAAGGCAAGGAACGTGTGTGCTGGGAAGCAGAGTCACCGCCATCACCAGTGACGTGACCATGTGGCCTATTGTTACCGCCCTGAAGAGCCTCCTGCTGAGAAGGGATGCTCCTGGAGCTAGTCCTATGCGAGGAGCCTTTCCTCACATGCCTGGCATGTTCAGAATCGCCCTCCTTACTCGAACTTTGTATGCCCGGGACATCCGACATGGCGGCGGTGATAGCAAGGTGGCGGTGCAGGTCAGTGTGAGAGTTGTCAACTCCACAAGTGCATCAACAACGCACTTCTCTCCCCGCTCCTTAACGGATCACGGGTGGTGTTGCAGCCAGCCCCAAACTGGGTCACAGGCTGTAGCAAAGCCTTTCCGCTCCAGAGGGATCACGGGAAGAATGCTGCCAAGCTCGCAGCTGCAGAAAACCGTCTGGACGGCGCGAAGGAAGCACAGCAACTGGTGTCGTAAAGCGGCAAAGCGTATATCATGGGAAAGCGACCTCTAGCAGAGGTGTGATTTGCTGACGTAAAATTAGATTTACTGCCTTATAACAGGTTGATCATTAGATTCACTTCCTTGTAACAGGTCAAGATCATCAGATTTACTGCCTTAAAACATGTCAAGATCTATATATGTACTGCCCTATAAAAGGTCAAGATTTTAAGACTTACTGCCTTATAACAGGTCAAGAGCATTAGATTTACTGCCTTATAACAGGTCAAGATCATTAGATTTACTGCCTTAAAAGAGGTCATCTTTAGTTTTACTGCCTAATAACAAGTCAATATCATTAGATTTTTTTTTTTTTTTTTTTTGCCGCTGTCTCCCGCGTTTGCGAGGTAGCGCAAGGAAACAGACGAAAGAAATGGCCCAACCCACCCCCATACACATGTATATACATACGTCCACACACGCAAATATACATACCTACACAGCTTTCCATGGTTTACCCCAGACGCTTCACATGCCTTGATTCAATCCACTGACAGCACGTCAACCCCGGTATACCACATCGCTCCAATTCACTCTATTCCTTGCCCTCCTTTCACCCTCCTGCATGTTCAGGCCCCGATCACACAAAATCTATTTCACTCCATCTTTCCACCTCCAATTTGGTCTCCCTCTTCTCCTCGTTCCCTCCACCTCCGACACATATATCCTCTTAGTCAATCTTTCCTCACTCATTCTCTCCATGTGACCAAACCATTTCAAAACAACCTCTTCTGCTCTCTCAACCACGCTCTTTTTATTTCCACACATCTCTCTTACCCTTACGTTACTTACTCGATCAAACCACCTCACACCACACATTGTCCTCAAACATCTCATTTCCAGCACATCCATCCTCCTGCGCACAACTCTATCCATAGCCCACGCCTCGCAACCATACAACATTGTTGGAACCACTATTCCTTCAAACATACCCATTTTTGCTTTCCGAGATAATGTTCTCGACTTCCACACATTCTTCAAGGCTCCCAGAATTTTTGCCCCCTCCCCCACCCTATGATCCACTTCCGCTTCCATGGTTCCATCCGCTGCCAGATCCACTCCCAGATATCTAAAACACTTCACTTCCTCCAGTTTTTCTCCATTCAAACTCACCTCCCAATTGACTTGACCCTCAACCCTACTGTACCTAATAACCTTGCTCTTATTCACATTTACTCTTAACTTTCTTCTTTCACACACTTTACCAAACTCAGTCACCAGCTTCTGCAGTTTCTCACATGAATCAGCCACCAGCGCTGTATCATCAGCGAACAACAACTGACTCACTTCCCAAGCCTTATAACAGGTCAAGATCATTAGATATACTGCTTTAAAACAAACAAGTCAAGATCATTAGATTTACTGCTTCATAACAGGTAAGGATTATTAATTTTACTGCCTTATAACTGGTCAAGATCCTTAAATTTACTGCCTTTTAACAAGTCAAGATCATTAGATATACTGCCTTATAACAGGTCAGGATCATTATATTTACTGCCTTATAACTGGTTAAGATCATTAGATTTACTGCCTTATAAGAGGACAAGATTATTAGATATAATGCTTTACAACATGTCAAGAACATTAGATTTACTGCCTTGTAACAGGTCAAGATCATAATATTTTCTGCCTTTTAATGGATCTAGATCATTAAATTTACTGCCTTATAACAGGACAAGATTATTAAAGTGACTGCCTTATAACAGGTCAAGATCATAAGATTTACTGCCTTGTAACAGGTCAAGATCATTAGATTTACCGTCTTATAACAAGTCAAGATCATTAGATTTAATAACTTATAACAGATCAAGATCATTAGATCAATTGACTTATAACAGGTCAAGATCATTAGATCAATTGACTTATAACAGGTAAAAGATTATGAGATTTACTGCCATATAACAGGTCAAGACTTACTGCCTTATAGCAGGTCAGGATCATTAGATTTACTGCCTTTTAACAGGTCAGGATCATTAGATTTACTGCCATATAACAGGTCAAGATCATTAGATTAATTGCCTTATTACAGGACAAGATTGTTAGATTTACTGCCTTATAAATGGTCAGGATCATTACATATACTGCCTTGTAACAGGTCAATATCATTAGACTTACTGCCTTGTAAAATTGAGTCCCTTTTAACAGGGCAAGATCATTAGATTTGCTGCTTCATAACAGGTGAGGATTATTATATTTACTGTCTTTTAACCGGTCAAGATCATTAAATTTACTGCCTTATAACAAGTCAAGATCATTAGATTTACTGCCTTATAACAGGTCAAGATCATTAGATTTACTGCCTTATAACTCGTCAAGATCATTAGATTTACTGATTTACAACAGGTCAAGATCATTAGATTTACTGTCTTATAACAGGTCAAGATCATTAGATTTAATAACTTATAACAGATCAAGATCATTAGATCAACTGACTTATAACAGGTCAAGATCATTAGATTTAATAACTTATAACAGATCAAGATCATTAGATCAATGGACTTATAACAGGTCATGATTTACTGCCATATAACAGGTCAATATCATTAGATTTACTGCCTTATAACAGGTCAAGATCATAAGATTTACTGCCTTTTAATAGGTCAAAATCATTAGATTTACTGAATTATAACATGTCAAGATCATTAAATTAATCATCAGATTTACTGCCTTATAAATGGTTAAGATCATTACATATACTGCCTTGTAACAGGTCAATATTATTAGATTTACTGCCTTGTAGTAGGTCAAGATCATTAGATTGAATGCCTTATAACAGGCCAAGATCATTAGATTTACTGCCTTGTAGCAAGTCAAGATCATCAGATTTACTGCCTTAAAACATGTCAAGATTATTTAGTGCCTTATAAAAGGTCAAAATTATTAGAATTACTACCTTATAACAGGACAAGATCATTAGACTTACTGCCTTGTAACAGGTCAATATCATTAGATATACTTACTGGCTTATCACAAGTCAATATCACTCGATTTACTGCTTTATAACAGGTCAAGATTATCAGATTTACTGCCTTATAACAAGTCCAATTCATTAGACTTACTGCCTTGTAACAGGTCAAGATCATTAGGTTTAGTGCCCTATAGCAGGTCAAAATCATTAGATTTACAAACTTATAACAGGTCAAGATCATTAGAGTTAATGCTATTTAAAAGGTCAAGATCATTAGATATACTGCCTTATGACAGGTCAAGATCGTTAGATTTACTGTCTTATAACAGGTAAAGATCATTAGATTTACTAACTTATAACAGGTCAGGATCATTAGATTTTCTGCCTTATCACAATCAAAATTATTGGATTTATTGCTTTATAACAGGTCAAGATGATTAGATTTACTGACTTATAACAAGTCCAGATCATTAGATTTACTGCCTTTTAACAGGTAAGGATCATTAGATTTACTAACTTATAACAGGTCAAGATAATTAAATTTACTGCCTTGTAACCGGTCAAGAACATTAGATTTACTTCCTTGTAATAGGTCATCATTAGATTTAATGCCTTATAACAGGCCAAGATTATTAGATTTACTGCCATATAACAGGTGAAGATGAGTAGATTTACTGCCTTGTAACAGGTAAAGATCATTAGATTTACTGCCTTGTAACCGGTCAAGATCATTAGATTTACTACCTTATAACAGTAAGATCATTAGATTTACTGCCTTGTAACAGGTCAAGATCATTAGATTAACTGCCTTATAACAGGTCAAGATCATTAGATTTACTGCCTTAAAACAGGTCACCTTTAGATTTACTGTCAAATAAAAGGTCAAGATCATTAGATTTACTGCCTTATAACAGATCAAGATCACTGGATTTACTGCCTTATAACAGGTCAAGATCATTAGATTTACTGCCTTATAACAAGACAAGGTCATTAGATTTACTGCCTTGTAACAATTCAAGATCAATAGATTTCTACCTTGTAACAAGTCAAGATCATTAGATTTAATGCTTTATAACAGATCAAGATCATTAGATTTACAGCCTTATAACAGGTGAAGATCATTAGATTAACTGCATTAAAACAGGTCATTTACTGCCTTATAAAGAGTCAAAATCATTAGATTTACCACCTACTAACAGGGAAAGATCATTAGATTTACTGCCGTGTAACAGGTCAAGATCATTAGATTTACTTCCATGTAATAGGTCAAGATCATTAAATTTACTGCCTTATAACAGGAGAAGATCATTAGATTTACTGCTTTACAACGTGTCAAGATCATTAGATTTACTGCCTTGTAACAGGTCAAGATCATTATATTAACTGTCATATAACAGGTCAAGATCATTAGATACACTTCCACACACGCTCATATACATACCTATGCATCTCAACGTATACATATATATATACATTCTCAGACATACATATATATACACATGTACATAATTCATACAGTCTGTCCTTATTCACGTCGCCACCCCGCCACAAGTGAAATTACACTTCCCTCCCCCCGCAGGTGTGCGAGGTAGCGCTAGGAAAAAACAAGGGCCACATTTGTTAACACTCATTCTCTAGCTGTCATGTATAATGCACCGAAACCATACCTATATATATATATATATATATATATATATATATATATATATATATATATATATATATATATATATATCCCTGGGGATAGGGGAGAAAGAATACTTCCCACGTATTCCCTGCACGTCGTAGAAGGCGACTAAAAGGGGAGGGAGCGGGGGGCTGGAAATCTTCCCCTCTCGTTTTTTTTTTAATTTTCCAAAACAAGGAACAGAGATGGGGGCCAGGTGAGGATATTCCCTCCAAGGCCCAGTCCTCTGTTCTTAACGCTACCTCGCTAATGCGGGAAATGGTGAAAAGTTTGAAAGAAAAAGAAAATATATATATATATACATATATATATATATATATATTTTTTTTTTTTATACTTTATATATATATGTATATATATATATATATATATATATATATATATATTTTTTTTTTTTTTTTTTTTTTTTTTTTTTTTTTTTTTTTAGACTTTGTCGCTGTCTCCCGTGTTTGCGAGGTAGCGCAAGGAAACAGACGAAAGAAATGGCCCAACCCCCCCCATACACATGTACATACACACGTCCACACACGGAAATGTACATACCTACACAGCTTTCCATGGTTTATCCCGGACGCTTCACATGCCTTGATTCAATCCACTGACAGCAAATCAACCCCTGTATA